>NC_090447.1:312989037-313131537 GCF_031143425.1 Pleurodeles waltl | reverse complement strand
AACAGATCACGGTTAGCCTTTCTGGGATTTTAAGCAGTCTGGTTTTTTAATTGCCCTATTGTTTTTCTCGTGATTGTGTATATCGTGGTGGACACCACAAAAAGGGCATTATGGTTTATGTTTTGTATCCCCAGAGACCATCGTGTTTTGATATTCTCTCAGATGACCCGAATGTTGGATATTCTCCAAGACTACATGGAATACAGAGGTACATTTTGTTACCTTTCTAAAACATATTAAGGTTGAGACTTGCACTCTTTTCAGTTTAATTCCCTTGTATTGAATTAGGGAATATTGGTTAGGTAAACTGCTGTGCAAGCCATTGCTAAAGGAATCAAAGTCCTGTAACCATGGTTGGTGTACCCCTGTGCCAGTGTTCTGTACTGATACTGCATGTCTTTCACCACCTATACTAACCTTTATTCAGGGTGAAGAAATTGCATGTGTGCGCGCTAACATGCTTGTATTTTAAATCTTCCCACCTGCTGACACTAAGGCAACGACTTGCAAAACCACATTGGAATTCGAGCAGAAAATTATCCTGTCCCAATATTTGGGCATATTTCAACTCTCCCCTCTGCCTCTGACAGTGAAGTAGCCACTCAGTTACCACCAGTATGTTATGAGCTGTTTATATAACCCCATTATCTTTTACAGGGAGTGCAGAATTATTAGGCAAATGAGTATTTTGACCACATCATCCTCTTTATGCATGTTGTCTTACTCCAAGCTGTATAGGCTCGAAAGCCTACTACCAATTAAGCATATTAGGTGATGTGCATCTCTGTAATGAGAAGGGGTGTGGTCTAATGACATCAACACCTTATATCAGGTGTGCATAATTATTAGGCAACTTCCTTTCCTTTGGCAAAATGGGTCAAAAGAAGGACTTGACAGGCTCAGAAAAGTCAAAAATAGTGAGATATCTTGCAGAGGGATGCAGCACTCTTAAAATTGCAAAGCTTCTGAAGCGTGATCATCGAACAATCAAGCGTTTCATTCAAAATAGTCAACAGGGTCGCAAGAAGCGTGTGGAAAAACCAAGGTGCAAAATAACTGCCCATGAACTGAGAAAAGTCAAGCGTGCAGCTGCCACGATGCCACTTGCCACCAGTTTGGCCATATTTCAGAGCTGCAACATCACTGGAGTGCCCAAAAGCACAAGGTGTGCAATACTCAGAGACATGGCCAAGGTAAGAAAGGCTGAAAGACGACCACCACTGAACAAGACACACAAGCTGAAACGTCAAGACTGGGCCAAGAAATATCTCAAGACTGATTTTTCTAAGGTTTTATGGACTGATGAAATGAGAGTGAGTCTTGATGGGCCAGATGGATGGGCCCGTGGCTGGATTGGTAAAGGGCAGAGAGCTCCAGTCCCACTCAGACGCCAGCAAGGTGAAGGTGGAGTACTGGTTTGGGCTGGTATCATCAAAGATGAGCTTGTGGGGCCTTTTCGGGTTGAGGATGGAGTCAAGCTCAACTCCCAGTCCTACTGCCAGTTCCTGGAAGACACCTTCTTCAAGCAGTGGTACAGGAAGAAGTCTGCATCCTTCAAGAAAAACATGATTCTCATGCAGGACAATGCTCCATCACACGCGTCCAAGTACTCCACAGCGTGGCTGGCAAGAAAGGGTATAAAAGAAGGAAATCTAATGACATGGCCTCCTTGTTCACCTGATCTGAACCCCATTGAGAACCTGTGGTCCATCATCAAATGTGAGATTTACAAGGAGGGAAAACAGTACACCTCTCTGAACAGTGTCTGGGAGGCTGTGGTTGCTGCTGCACGCAATGTTGATGGTGAACAGATCAAAACACTGACAGAATCCATGGATGGCAGGCTTTTGAGTGTCCTTGCAAAGAAAGGTGGCTATATTGGTCACTGATTTGTTTTTGTTTTGTTTTTGAATGTCAGAAATGTATATTTGTGAATGTTGAGATGTTATATTGGTTTCACTGGTAATAATAAATAATTGAAATGGGTATATATTTTTTTTTGTTAAGTTGCCTAATAATTATGCACAGTAATAGTCACCTGCACACACAGAAATCCCCCTAACATAGCTAAAACTAAAAACAAACTAAAAACTACTTCCAAAAATATTCAGCTTTGATATTAATGAGTTTTTTGGGTTCATTGAGAACATGGTTGTTGTTCAATAATAAAATTAATCCTCAAAAATACAACTTGCCTAATAATTCTGCACTCCCTGTATAAAGCTATGTAATAATTAGTATGCATATGATGAACAGCCATATTCCAGCTTTATCAGGCATGTATGCACAAGCGTAAAATGCACCTTCTTGCTTCTTTCTTTTGTTGGTCTAACCACAGCACCTTATATTGGCAGGGACTTAAGTGGTTCTGAAAGCCTAATTTTAGTTTTGGATGCTATTTGTTTGTTATGCTTGTAAAGAACTGAATTGTCCCTGTATGCTTTTAGTTCTTTTTTTGCATATGTAGGACTTTGTGAACATATTCGGAGAATGTGGGATGGTGTTATTGTCCCTTTACCGCGCTGCGTTTCTTACAGAGGTCACTAGTGGTTTCTACATTGTATAAACATGACGAACAGCAGAGTCTGATATCACATTCTAATAGTCTGCTGAGAAGATGTTTGAGGATTGATTATGCTTCTCTAATGTGTTTTTGAACCTGCTGTACAACATTCAGAAACCTTCATGCCCTTATGATCTTCCTTCTCTATCATAGTGACTTTACAAAGCGGATAACGACTTGTGTTGGTGAACAGTAGCTGCCCCATGGACTCCTTTCACTCCTGAAATCTACTTTAAATAGATTTTGGGAGTTTCTATGGATTTTGGACAAATATGAAACAGTTATAGAGTGGTTGAATACAGGCTAATTGGCATTCAATCACCTTATTCTGTGGGAAGGCCCAAGTCCCTTCTTAAAATAATTTATACGTACTCTTTTGGTACCGAGTGCATATACAGGGTTTAGCCTCCTGTCATTTTTGTGTATGTTAGATGCTGTAGTAGGGTGTTTTTGTCTAGTGCCCTGTATAGTTGAGACAGCACCTGTGCTGCATCCTCTCTAGATACATATTCTGTGTTTTAGTAGTATCTCACTCCGCATCCTCACTCACTGATGGCTGTTGTGCCCAGTGCTAGAGTTCTGTTTGTCAGGAGATATAATTTGGTCTTAGTTGGAAATTATTTGCACATTACTCGATATTTGTGAGGAAACCTCCTTCAAAAACAGACCCAAGTTACAGTTCTCTCCCCTCCAGCCAGCCCTGGTAGCTTCCTTCTGTCATGCCTGTTTCAAAGCTTTGGTTCCCTAGAAGTGGGTTGCAGGGTAGACAAATTGCGATTTTCTTAGTCTGGGCAGTCCTGATCAAGTATATAAAAGTAATATTCATGGAAGTTAGTAGAGGACCTTTGAATCTATGGCTTCTTGAGGGCAGCCATAGCATGTGCTGCCAGGGGACCCGAAACATATCTTGTTCAGAATGTTACCATGGCGTATCTTTATCTGGAGTGCCCCAGGTGAGCGTCAGAGCTAGTAAGCCTAGCCAGCTTATATCTGGAGCTACTAAGCCTCTGTATGCCAAGGTTCTACATAGTAGTTACTGAGAGATTTGTGGTGCCTTTATACTCCATTTTAATTTCCAAATTTGCCTCCAGATACTTTTAGGTGTATCTAAAGAAAAGATTATAGGTAGAATCAGACTAGGCATTAAGTTAATATTGATGCAGTTATTCTTCCCTATCCAAGAAATGTCAAACTTTGCCCACCTGTAAAGATCTTTCTGTGGCGTGTCAAGCAGTGGTGGAAAGTTACTATTGGAGAGGTTTTGTTTTTCAGAGGGGGTAATCAGTGATAGATTGTCAATGCCCATGGAGGCCCAGTCAAAACTGTATTGTGATGTCACCACCTTACTTTCTTCCAAAGCTTCCCCAACTCCCATGCCCTTAGATATTTGATAGTTGACCTTAAAACCTGCCACTGATTGAAAACCTTTGTAACTCCACCAGTAGAGCTTACCGAGAAGTTGTCATGTCAGTTAAAAAACCAACCAAAGGATGTCGTCTGCCAACAGCGCTAATTTCATCTGACCTGCCTTCAAGGGTATACCTGTTATTTCACAATTCACCATTACTTTAGTGCAAATATGGATGGGGACAACAGGCACCCCTGTCCCATGCCTTTCGCCATTGCAGTAGGGTCTGAAAAATGGGATCTTGCCTTCAGCCTGGTAGAAGGATTGTTAAAATTGGCTAGGATCAGAGGCGGAGCTTTGGACCGATGCCAGATTAGCAGAAGTGTTTTTGGATTATGCCCAGATTACCTAGTCAAAAGCCTTCTCGGGCTCCAGCAAGAGAAGGAATAACTAGATGTTGCTCATAATACCTTTATTGATTATATTGACTGCTAATTTGATGTTGTCCCCAGTCTGTGTGCCCCTAATAAAACCTGCTGGGTAAGGTCAAATAAAATTAGACCACATGTTTTTCCATTCTTGAAATCAAATTTCTGTTATAGATCTTGGTGTTGCTATTTACGGGAACAATTGTTCCACTTACAGTGCAGGTGTTTTCATTTGCTTCTCAGAGGAGTCTCCTCATCTAAGTTAGTCAGCCTGTCAAGGCACTGATTTGCAGCCTGAGATCAGTAACAGGTGGAGCCACATTGTTTTCTCAATGCCCGAGGCCAACGATCCTGCTTGCTCCTTCTTTATTAGAATTTTCTGGTATAGCTGCAAGCCTTTGTTCAGTTGTGGCATTTTCCTAATTTTTATGATATTTAGCTTCTATCCTAGAATCGATGTAGCATGTCAGTATTGCCTCTTCTACACATACATTTACCCATTCATCCAGCCATCCACTAATAGACTTATTATACAACCATGCAAAACACCCCTGTAAGGGACTCATTCATGCACTAATTATCCATAGACTCAGTTACCTGTTTTTTAATGCATCTATTCACTTACCCGCACATTGACCCACTCACTCTCCCATTCACTCAACCACAAGTCTGAGAGGGGCAGAATTGACATGCTTTCCTTTCTTTTATTTCCTCAACATGCCTCTTGCAGATCAGATGTCCAAGCCTACTCCTGATCAAGTGAGACCCTGATATCTAAATGGCAAAAGCTTTATGAAAGCCTTCCATGAATCGTCCAACCCTTGTGAGTAAATGGACTGCCAAATAAATTTTGGGTTTGCATCCTTCATTGCCTTCAGCCACTTGAAGGGTTTATGCTCTCTGTAGACTGTGTAAAATGAGCAAGTAGCACTTTAGGCTCAGTCAGTGGAAAAGCAAAATTTTTCATTAAGATGCCATATCCGTTCCCTGGACAAGAGTTGCCATTTGATTCCCACCTCTTATTATTCCTTTCCCATCTATTAGACAGAGTCAGACTGACACAAACTCTTTCATGAGTCTGGGCATTAGAAAAGTCCCAGTTATGCACAGTATGAGCCTTCACCTTAAAAGGTCTGATCTTTTCACTCGCCACCTTGTATTTTAGGTTGCCTTGGAAGGCATTTATACCTTTTGTAGTGTTCCTAGCAGCCTTTTGTGGTGCCCCAGCTGCCATTTCTCTTCTTGTTACTGAAGACAGTTATGATGTTTAAATGATGATAGATGAGCCCTGCAATCTAGGTAGGACCTTTTTCAGTGGCCTCTACGATTGGTCTGTTAAATTATTTTAGCTGAAGAGCATTGTCCTAAATAGGAGAAAGCCTTCAGGAGTCAAGAATGCATTTATTCCTCATCTCCTCCAATAGCCAGACAGGTTTCTTTTTGTCTGGGCTCAGTGACCTCATGTATCATCTTCAACCTGAATTCCAGGCTCCACCTGAAAACATTGCAGGATAGTCAAGGCGAATGATGGCGGCAAGAAATAATAAATTTTGAGGACAGCGTGCGTCTGTGTCCAAGGTGATGCCTGAAAAAGAACATGTTCGGGTGGCTCTACTTCCAGAAATCTTCACATGCAGTAAATTGTGATATGTGCCTCATAGGGATGGCTTACCCCCTTGACGAAACCTAGGAAAGACATGAGATACATACTGTGGAATGTCACCTCTTTAGTACTAATTATTGCCACTCAGACTGAGAGAGGTCCAGGCTCTGTTCATTAAGGGCCGTCCTATCAGGTTGAAAATTAATATTGAGAGCTCAGCTGGGAGCATTCCTGGAGGTAAACTAGAATTTTATATCAAGCAAAGCATTAATCTTGCAGTCTTTTACACAAGCTGCTGTGTCCACTTGAAGTCACTGACAGCTATATGTGTCTATATAGAAAGCACGAAACATTACAAGACTCCGGGTCAATTTTTTTGATGGAATATGAATGTCTCTATCTACGCATACCAAACCTGCGGGGTTTTGAAGTCTATACATTTGTGCTTAATTTCATACAAGAAGACCCACCTCTTCCAAGGATACCTTCATCCTACATATCAAAATCAAACGTGATATTAAACTATTATTATATAACATCCTACTACAGGGCAGTTTCATTCACATCGTTTCATACTTAACTACTGTCTTGATTCATATAGATAGGCTGATACTCTGGTGTGGCTAGCATCGATGAGTAAACATTTTGAAATAATAAGGTTCTCTTTATGCCCCTCTTCCAAATTTGATGACAATCCGGTGACTTTAAGAGCCTGCAATAAAGACATTGATAGTGTAGTGTGTAGACCAAAGAGTTTCTTTCCTCTGTGTTAAGAAGTAAGTCCACAAATCGAAGACTCGTTTGGTAGGTCTTTATTGTACAGCATCCACAACAGTGCCAGCTGCTTACTCCCTCCTTCCTTCAACTCCCAACCGTCCCTCCAAGAATCCTCACGACATCTCCCTTCTATTCTCTGACATAATTGGATCAATGATGTCAGAGACCAGCCAAGTCCACAACACATCTCCCTCCTATAGAAATAGCAAATAACTTAACTATATTTCAATAACATTACAAACACATTGACAGGAAGAATACAAGAAAGCGAATTGGGATCAACACAATGCAACACCTAAAAAGAGAATAGTGGGCTCGTTGGCAAGATGTAGCCATAGCTAATGCAACTAAAAATAAAAACCATAAATGATCAATTTATAATCACACACCATGTTACTGTCATAGCTTCCTTAACGTGTAAATTCCTCTAAGTATTTGGGAACTGTTTTATTCCTTACACTCCTTCTACTCTTCTCTCCAGGAACAGATCCACCAATATCTTCCTCCTTGTACATTCTCTCAGTCATTGGTCTGTCATTCACACATTTGGCTAAGCGCGACATGCTCCACACATCACCCCCTTCCAGAACAAGAACATTCCTTCTCACTTGCACAATTTTCTGCGATCCCTTAAATTTAAACGCCCCATTCCTTGACCAAAAAGGTTTTTTTAACATACACTATGTCACCTAAATGCCACAATCTTTGATGAGCACCATGTTTAACATAAAATGCTTCCTTATATTTTGCTTGATTCGCAATAACTCTGTGTCAGATAGAATCGTCACCAACTGGTGATTCCCCGATCTCCGTATCAGCCAACAACCACAAGGAATTAAGTTTAGAACCTTCCAATCTACCTCTCAGTATTCTAAAGGGGGACATACCCGTAACCGCATTAGGAGCATTCCTGTGGGCCCATAATTTCTCCCTGAGGACAGTTTTTAAAGGGATACTATTGTCCATGGCAGTCTGTGCACTAGCTACCACCAACTGGTTAATTTTTTCAACCAACCCATTGGCTTGGGGGGAATATAATGTGGTGCGAAAGTGAGAGATAGCCAAATTGTTAAGAAAGTTCTTCATTTCCAGTGAAGTAAATTGCACACCATTATCAGTGACTATCACTTTCGGAATATCTTCGCATGCAAAAAAATCAGTTAAAAACTCTATGACAACTTTAGTGGTGATAGCACTCACACAACTAGCAGTGACCCACTTGGACATATAATCAACAAACACAATTACAAATCTTTCATTGTGAGGTAGAGTTTCAAACGGTCCCACAAGATCTAATCCTAGTTTGCACCATGGTTCATCAGGAGCACGAACCGGTGATAAAGGAGCAGTTCTTACACTTTTGGATTTATCACTCCTTGCACAATACATACATTTATTTACGACTGCCTCAACTTGTCTATCTAGGCCTGGCCACCAGTAGCATTCTCTGACACTAGCTTTGGTTAAGTTCCTACCTAATTGTCCCTCATGAGCTAAATTGACCAGTCTCTCGTGCAACCCAGCTGGAGAAACCAACCTATCACATCTGTACAGATCATTTCCAACAATACTCAATTCATCTTTGATGTTCCAAAATGCTTTAACAGCATCTGGACAGTTGCCTAAATCAGGCCAACCCTTCACAACATATTCTGAAACCAGAATGTGAATGGTGTCTCTTTCGCATTCTGACTCCCATTCTTCCTTATCAATAGCTGGTTCCTTAATCCACAAAATTGGAATCTGTTCATCCGTAGAATGGTCCGTCAAAGGTAATCTAGAAAGGAAATCTGCTGGAATGTTTTCTTTCCTTGGTAGGTATTCCACATGAAAATTATATTCCATTAAATCTTCTACCCAACGTTTGATACGAGGAGTTGTGTTTTCTATATTACGGCAGAAAAACATCTGCACCAATGGCCTGTGATCACTTCTAAGTACAAATGGTAACCCCCACAGGTAGTACTTAAAATGATTAATGGCCCAATTGCATGCCAAAGCTTCCCGCTCTATTACTGAATAGCGTACTTCTACCTCTCTAAGAGAACGAGTGGCAAAAGCCACTACTCTCTCTTAACCATCTACCAATTGTGAGAGAACTGCACCCAAACCCTTCAGGCTAGCATCCGTGTACAGCAAAGTTTTCCTCCTAGTATCAAAATGGCCCAGTGTAGGCATCTCTCCAATTCTGGATTTAACAATGTTAAAAACCTCTCCACACTCCGAGGACCACACAAAATCCACTCCTTTCTTTAACATGGCTCTTAAAGGTTGTACTACACTCGCAAAGTTCCTAATAAACTTCGAGTAATATTCTGCTAGACCAAGAAATGAACGCACTTGAGCTTTGTCAGAGGGAGTTGGCATTGATATGATTGATTTGGCCAGTGTCACTTTAAGTTTGACACCATCGCCAGAAATGGTGTGCCCCAGGTTAACCCTTTTTCCTTTAATCTCCTCAAAACTTCTCTGAGAGCAATGTCATGCTCCTCTTCGTCTTCACTATAAATTAGCATATCGTCTTGAAAGAATAAGACAGAACTGAAACCCTCAAGCACTTCTTTCATTATTCTTTGAAAACACGCAGCAGCCGACGCTAAGCCAAATGGCATTCTAATAAACCTAAAAGCTCCCAAAGGCATAACAAAAGAAGTTAAGTGTCTCGAGTCCTCATGAAGTAAAATTTGATGGTAGGCTGCCGATAGATCTAACACACTAAATACCTTGGCCTGTGAAAGCATGGTTAAGGTTTCATTAATATTCGGCAAAGGTTGGCGATCTACCCAAATGCACTGGTTGAGACCCCTCAAGTCCACACATATTCTAATTTTAGAACCATTGTCCTTGGGAACTAAAACAATGGGAGCCAACCATTCCGAAGCTTCAATTTCCTCTATAACTCCCAAACTCAACAACCTGTTAAGCGCATCCTGCAATGGAGACAACATCAAATGAGGTACTTTCCTTACTTTATGTACTACTGGTTTAGCGGAAGATTTCAAAATGATTTTATGCTTGAAATCTGCCAACAACCCCAATTTGTCACTGAACACTTCAGGAAATTCATTCACACTAGAAGCATCATTTCCTATATGAGATATGGAAAGAACTTGTTCTGGGGAATTTGGGTTGAGAATAATGCCCAGATCTTTTTGATGTCTCCACCCCAACAAGTTGTCTCCTCGTTTGGCCACATAAATTTTCCCTACAGTTGCACGCCCTTTGAATTTGACTGTCATCAATGAAAAGCCAAATAAATCAATCCTCTGTCCACCATAGCCTATGGGGTTAGTGTCAGGAGAGGAAAGTTCAATGTGGTCATTACCAAAAATTACCTCCCAGTTTTTATCACCTATTAAGGTAAAAGGAGATTCTGAGTCCGCAAGGACAGGAACAACTTTACCATCAATTTCTACATCCCATTTTGGCATAACTAACTTGGTGTCACTCCTTATAGAGGAATTCTGAGTATCAGGACACTTTACATTTAAGATCAACTGTTGACTTGACACTACTTCATCTTCTGAGTTTTGCAAACTTTTGCTAAATGTCCTTTCTTTCCACCATTTCAGCAGTTGACATTCCTAGCAAAACATCTCGGATTGGTTGCTAAATGTCTAGTGTTGCCACATTTGTAACATTTAAGTTTGGGCTCTTTGGGCATCTCACTGCCCCCTTTAAGATGACTTGTCGCTGATTTCTGTATGATATTCCTTTCTTGTAAGCCTTCTTGAGTGGAAATTCTAGCTACTGCTGGATTCAATGAGGAATCATTTCCTTAATTTCCTTAACCCAGGAAGTGCCATGCTCTAAACTCTCCACAATAACAACAGCTTCTTCCAGAGAGAAATTTTTTGCGAACAACTTTTTTGCACTCGGATTATTGGTACATCTTACCAGTTGATCCCTGATAAGAGAGTCAGTTAAACCAGCAAATTCACAAATCTAGCTTGTGCTCTCATGAAGAATTTATGTCTTTCCATGACTATATTTATCCGGGTATCAAAATGTTTCTTTAACATCATAACTGACATATCATATGCATCCCTAGGGTCACCATTTGCAGTGCCAATCGTAATTGGATCAAGGCTGTCATAGACATTCCTTCCTTCAATACCTAAATTATGCAGAAGAATTCCTTGTTTCCTTGCTGGTGAAAATTTTTCTCCGCCAATGCCAATCAAGTAAGATTCAAAAAGATTAATCAATTTTTTCCAAGGTAGAACAGGTTCCCCACGATCAGATACAAATTGTGGTGGTTGAGACAGACTGAGAGTAGCCATTTGAGACATACTGTAGAAAATATGCTTCAAGAAAAATAAATCAATAAATAAATAGTAATACAATGAAATATTCAAAATCCTTTAAGTACTTAAGTCAAGAATAGTTATGTTATATACATATTGTCCTTTCTTCCATTTCAATAAAATATAACACTTCCAGGAACCAAGTGTACACAAATGTATATGTATATGTGGTTTTGTGCCACGAGGCAAAAAGGAGTTAGCAGTCTAGACACTGTTTCAGTAAAACATGCGGGATCTGACATCTGTGTCAGTCTCGCAATGCAGCAGAGTGGAAGTCAAATGTTGGCGAGACTCGCGCCATGTCGCGCTTCGTGGCAGTCTCCTCAGGGCAAAGTCCTTGGAACGCCGGTGAAGCCAAACGCGCACGTTCGCATGAGAACTTTGGAGCGCGCGCTGTTTCACACGCTCGTGCAATGGTGATATTTTTTCCGGTTTTTTAATTGCGCACGTCCTTCAAGAGCGCGCCAGCCAACACTCTCGAGCCACTGCTGCCAACACGTGACATTCACAAAAATGAAATGCGTCCGAATACCTTCTGTTCCCGTCACCAGGACCTGCAGTTCAGCAATTTCCAAGGAGCTACAGCGGATCACGGCACACTCCAACCTGCGGCGCCACTCCACACGGCTGCAGGTCAGAACTCCAGGCTGCCGAACATCAAGAGGGAAAGAAAACCGCTTTGTCACAGCCCATAATACTGCACAACGTTGGAGTACTTGAAGTATCAGCACAGCGCTTCCTCACAACTGTACAGAACTTGACAGAAGCCCAGCCGTCAGTCCATCACGCACCAGGTTCGGTGGATGCTGTAGACCCTCATCACCACTGTTAAGAAGTAAGTCCACAAATCCAAGACTCGTTTGGTAGGTTTTATTGTACAGCATCCACAACAATGCCAGCTGCTTACTCGCTCCTTCCTTTAACTCCCAACCGTCCCTCCATGAATCCTCACAACATCTCCCTTCTATTCTCTGACATCATTGGACCAATGATGTCAGAGACCAGCCAAGTCCACAACACTCTGGTTCGCCATCAAAAAAGAAAGCTGCACTCTAATAAGGCCATCTGTACAGTCTCATCTTCTGAGCAGGTGTGTATATAAAATAAATAAACAAAGAGAATTAGCTGTTGTTCTGAATTCAAGGACTTTTTCTTCTGAGGAATGAGAAGGATCCATTGTGAAGGATTCGTGACAAAAATGAAATGTTTGTTACGATGTATAGCAAAGTCTTTTGAATGTATAAATGTGGGATTTTTGGCACTGAATTGCTGGCAAAAATACATTTAAAGACAAAAGGGTAGTAAATAGTGTTAAGTATTATTTGCCTGTGTGAGAAAGATTTCTAATGCAGAGGATTGCCATTTTGTTATGGGTAAGTAGTCTGTTGTTTCTGAACCACAGCATGCACATTCTAATTCCTGTAATTCTTTCTTAAATGTAAGCTTTCAAGTCCACTTGTTGTTAATAGTTTTACACCAAGATTTGCTATTTATCTTCTACATACATTGTGTGTTTTTCAGGTATACAGACTCAGTTAAGGTTCTTTTCAGTGTTTGTTTTCAAAGTTATTGTTACTTTTCTACAGAATTGGAGTAAATCGTTTGAAACGTTTGCCTTATGGTTACTTATTGGTGAAGCATTTAAAGCTGATTTGAATGCTTTAAATATAACAACAGTCGTATAGCCTTTGTTTTTTTCCAAAAGGTTACAGCTATGAGAGGCTGGATGGATCTGTGAGAGGAGAAGAAAGGCATCTTGCCATTAATAACTTCAGCCGGGAGCCAGTGTTTGTTTTTCTTCTCAGCACCAAGGCAGGTAATCGAGTATTGAAGAAACTGCATTTAATAGCACATATTTTTTTACTTTAGTACCCTACCCTGTATTTCATTTTATAAATAAGCAAAAGTTCAGATGCAGTTGTCACTTATCTGAGATAGCCTCAGTAGTCAGTCTTTAATGCATATTGGACTTCATATTGTGATTAAACGGGGCAAATCATTGAACTTCTCTTCTCATGCTAATAGATGTTGCTTCAGAAAGAATTAAGAAGAAAATTAACTTTTCCTGAAAAGAAAGAACCCGAATATGGAAAAGCACCTGATTAGATTTTCTTCCTAGTGGCTTTTATTCTTTCTAGTGAGTATAGTTGCATTCTGTAGAAATCCGTATAATGCACCTCACAACTCCGGTCAAATTGATGATAAAGTAACTTTGGTAGTGCAGAAATGTTTGTCCTTACGTGCTGAAAGAATTTCAGTCCCTTTTGAATGCAGCTAAATGGAAATTCTGCAGAACTGGATATTTTGTACATTCACATGTTTGAAGTATTTGCTTTCATCTGGCTGGGGCCCCTGTGATTTTAAATATAGCAATGAACATTATCAACATACACATGTCTATATACATCTACATAATAGTGTTTTCAGTAAAACATTCAACTCACAGAAAAATGTTCAGTCTTAAACCAAAATAGTAAATGTGCAGAGTACTGTACTCTCTGTACTGGTCATCATACTTCAGGTTTCTATCACAAATCATGATAGGGTAGAGGAGGTTTCCCAGTAGGTATATCACATGTGACCCTGAAAGTAGGAATATTTATGATATGATGTATGCCCACATTATCACAAAGAGCCAGTGGTTCCAGTTCTGGCTGATGTAATCTCCTCTCGCCAAGGGATGATGCTTGACTTTTATTCAAGGTTCCAGAATTTGCCCAAACCATAGCCTCCATTACTTTCATTACAGGCACCAATGACCTCAGCAGCACCTCTTTAACCAGAAACTGGCACTACTGAACATGAAGTGAAATAGAGAAGAACTGAGCAATGTGGGTCCCTTGCTCGCTGCACCCCTGGATTCAAGCTTACCTGACTGAAGAGGGATGATACCCCGAAACCGGACCCAGGATGCTCCTTTCCGGTCCAGGGACGGCCTGGCTTGGCAGTTTGGGCTCAACTGTTTCCATGGGAAGCAAGGTCAAGACCGATTTGCATATTGCTGGGTCCAAACTGGGGTGATGTGGCGAGCTAAATAACAATGGATTAAACCCAGATCTGATACTGGGGGTGAGAGTTTGAAAAGTTTCAGCACTGCTTTCATCATTTTATTTTGTGATGTTGGTTTCACAGACCAGAAACCTTTTGTGGTGCTAGAGGATTGAACACAAGGCCACCCAGAAGAAAAGCCTTTATCAGTAAAACCAGTTTAAGCAATCACAGCAGTCTTACAGACAGCTTTGTCATCACCAGCTATACATAGATGTTCGGTGACATGTGTAGCTGCAGCTACACATGCTGTGCATTACTTCTGCCATCTAGTGTTGGGCTTGGAGTGTTACAAGTTGTTTTTCTTCGAAGAAGTGTTTTTGAGTCACGAGATCGAGTGACTGCTCCTCTTCGGTTCCATTGCGCATGGGCATCGACTCCATTGTTAGATTGTTTTCTTTCCGTCGGGTTCAGACTTGTTTCCTCTCGCTCTGAGATTTCGATTCGGAAAACTTTGAAAACACTTTCTTTTTGTCTGTATTGTATTGATCGGGTTTACATCTTCCATCGACACATTGGTACCGTCGGAGAAGTCAACTCTACTCGCCATTCGGGGCGCGCGCGCGCCCAACTCGGGCCTAGTCGGGCTGACCGCGTGGAAGCCTCATGGATCGTCTCCATTCCGGTTCTGTCCTCAGTACCACGCGAAACATCCTTATACAGACCAGCATCTCGTCTGTAATCTTTGCCTTTCCCCAGATCATTGGGAAGAAAATTGTGAGGCCTGTCGATCCTTCCGTTCCAAAAAGACTCTTCGAGACAACAGGGCACGAAGACTCGAAATGGCGTCGAGAAGCACCGAACATCACGACGTGAAGGAGGAAGAAATCATGCAAACAGCAGTCTCCGTTCGAGGTTCTGATTCCGAACATGAATCAAAGGAAGACAGACCGGTCACGGTGGGACAACATGTGAGTACGCCTGCCCCTGTGCCCTCACAAAAGCAAAAACATAAGGCCTTGGGTATGCCACTGCCGGAATGTCATGGCTCGGCCCGAAAAAAAACTACCGGTGACCAAACTACCAGTTTGGCACCGAAAAAAGCCACTCCTCCCAAAACATCGGAGGCAACAAAAGGCACCCTGTCCGACTCCAGCAAACACCATTTTTCGGAGTCGAAAATTCAAAAATCGATTTCGGAGCCGAGGGCATCCACTGCGTCATCTTTTTCAATCCCAAAAAAGCCTGCTTCGGAGCCGAAAAGGCCAGCATACACAGAGAAGCATGGACTTTCAAAGATACTGAAAGAAAGGCACAAACCCTCTGAGGAGGAGTATCAAATACAACCAATACTTGAAGCCAGGATTCACATCCATAAAGAAACAGGCAGGATCCTAACAGCACCTCCTCTAAAACCAAAGAGAAAGCTAGCCTTTCAGGAGGAATTGGACACTATGCAGCCTACAGCAAAATTGTCAAAGCAGAAGGAGAAACCACCACCTCCTTAGTCTTCTCCTCCTCATTCTTCTCCTCACTCTCCACCTCTCCTTCTATTAGTCCTACACCAATGCAGTCACCCACTCACTCTTTCGACTCACAACAGGACATTGTAGATCCATGGGACCTTTATGATCCAGATCCCATTCCTAGCAATGACCCAGACAGCTATCCCTCTAAACCTTCACCACCTGAGGATAGCACTGTGTACAATCAAGTTCTAGCTAGGGCTGCAGCATACCATGGGGTCACCATGCATACCGAACTACTGGAAGAGGTTTTTTTGTTTAATACCCTATCGTTAACATACTCAAAATACCAATGCCTTCCCATGCTCCCAGGCATGTTAAAACACACCGATCAAATATTAGGTGAGCCTGTTAAGGCACGTATAATAAGGCCCAGGATAGAGAAGAAGTACAAACCTCCACCCTTTGATCCTGATTATATAACACATCAAGTACCTCCTGATTCGGTGGTAATTATTGCCTTCCAGAAAAAGAGCAAACAGCCAGTCATCAGGAGATGCTCCCTCACCTGACAAATAGAGCAGAAAATTTGATGCTGCAGGAAAGAGGGTTGCATCCCAGGCAGCGAATCAGTGGAGGATAGCTAACTCTCAAGCACTGTTAGCTCGATATGACGGAGCCGTTGAGACGAGATGCAAGACATAATCCAGCATCTCCCTAAAGAACACCAGAAAAGGGCACAAGTATTAATGGAAGAAGGGCAAGCCATTACTAATAATCAAATCCGATCTGCCCTAGATGCAGCAGACACTGCAGCTAGAAGTGTCAATACTGCAGTAACAATACGTAGGGATGCATGGCTCAGGTCTTTGGGTTTTAAACCCAAAATACAGCAGGCTGTGTTAAATATGCCATTCAATAAAAAACAACTTTTTGGCCCGGAAGTTGACACAGCCATAGAAAAATTACACAAAGATTCAGACACGGCAAAGGCAATGGGTGCACTATACTCGACACCATACAGGGGATCCTTTCGGAAACCTCAGTTTCGAGGTGGTTTCAGACCACAGACAACAGAGGCATCCACATCTCAGGCAAAACCAACCTACCAACCACAATAACAACGAGGCGGTTTTAGGGGCACTTATAGAGGGCAGTACCCCAGAAATAGAGGGATATTTCAGACCTCTAGGTAACCTCCACAGCACCGTAAGCAGTGACTTGTCTCATCCCCTTCCACTCCACACGTCTCCTGTGGGGGGAAGACTACAACAGTTCCACACAAATTGGCAAAAATGTACCACAGACAATTGGGTACTATCAATTATCCGCAATGGCTATTGCCTAGAATTGATACACACTCCTCCAAATATACCACCAAGGTCACACAAACTATCCACAGAACACATCAGTCTTTTGCAGGAAGAAACCTAATCTCTATTACTCAAACAAGCAATAGAATCGGTACCACAATCTCAAATAGGGACAGGAGTTTACTCACTATATTTCCTGATTCCCCAAAAAGATGGCACCCGCAGACCAATATTAGATCTCCGAACCCTCAATCTTTACATCCTGTCAGAACATTTTCACATGGTAACTCTACAGGATGTTATCCCACTACTCCTCCTGCGCAAGGAAATTTCTCAGGTTTGTCATTCAAGGAAAGCACTATCAGTTCAAAGTGTTACCCTTTGGAATAACAACAGCTTCAATGGTATTCACAAAGTGCCTAGCAGTAGTCGCAGCCTACCTAAGAAGACAACATATACATGTCTTTCCAAATCTAGATGATTGGCTAATAAAATCAAACAGTCACACGCAGTGCCAAAACCATATGGTTTACGTAATACAAACATTGCACACAGTAGGGTTCTCAATAAATTACCAAAGTCACATCTACAACCGGCACAAATACAACAGTATTTAGGTGCAATACTAAATACTCAAAAGGTGCTAGCATGTCTAAATACGCAAAGAATACAAGCATTCAAAAATATAGTCACACAAATACAAACAAATCAACTGTACACTGTCAGATTTGTCATGAAGATTTTAGGGATGATGGCATCATGTATTGTAATTGTTCCACACGCAAGACTAAGCATGCAGTCCTTACAACAGTGCCTTGCACAACAATTGTCACAGGCAGACGGTCAACTTCAAGATCTAGTGTTGATAGACCGCCAAACATGCATGTCCCTTCAGTGGTGGAATTCCACAAATCTAAGCAAAGGGTGGCCATTTCAAGACCCTGTGCCTCAGACCATAATTACAACAGATGCATCAATGATTGGTTGGGGAGCTCACCTAAACAATCACAACATTCAAGGACAATGGGATGCCAAACACAAACAGCTACACATAAATCACTTACGGTTGTTAGCTGTCTTCAAAGCTTTTCAGCCTCTTCTCACACAGAAGAATGTCCTTATCAAAACAGACAACATGACCACCATGTATTACCTAAACAAACAAGGAGGGACACATTCGTCCCAACTCTCCCTTCTAGCCCCAAAAAATTGGAAATGGGCAATCCACAACCAAATTCACCTGTTAGCACAATACATTCCAGGGATAGACAATCAATTGGCCGATATCCTCTGCAGAAATCACCAACAAACACACGAATGGGAGATTCACCTTCAAGAACTTCAAAAATACTTTCAACAATGGGGAACACCAAACATAGATCTGTTCGCCACAAGCGAAAACGCAAATGCCAAATCTTTGCATGCAGACACCCACATCCCCTATCCAAGGGCAATCACCATGGATCAATTGGTCAGGGATATTTGCTTACGCCTTTCCCCCTCTCCCACTCATTCCGTTTCTAGTCAACAAGTTACGACAAACCTCACTCAGCATGATACTCATAGCACCAACATGGGCACGTCAACCGTGGTACACAATATTTTTAGACCTATCAGTAGTACCAAACTCCCAGACCGACCAGATCTGTTGACACAAAACAAAGGCCAAATCAGTCACCCGAATCCCAAAACACTCAATCTAGCAATTTGGCTCCTGAGGTCATAGAGTTTGGATATTTACACCTCCCATCAGAATGTATGGAAGTTATTAAACAAGCAAGAAAACCCACTACTAGACAGTGCTATGCAAACAAATGGAAAAGATTTGTATATTACTGTCAATCTAAACATATTCACCCTTTTACAGCATCAATACAAGATATTGTATGCTATTTACTTTATTTACAAAAATCAAATTTAGCATTCTCTTCCATAAAAATTAATCTTACTGCAATTTCAGCACATTTCAGAATATACAGCAAAGCTCCTTATTTAGAGTTCCTGTCATTAAAGCTTTCATGGAAGGTTTAAAACGCATCATTCCACCCAGGACACCTCCAGTCCACTCTTGGAATTTAAACATAGTGCTTACACGACTTATGTGCCCTCCATTTGAACCCATGCACTCCTGTCAAATGCAATTTTTAACATGGAAGGTTGCCTTCCTAGTGGCAATTACGTATTTAAGAAGAGTAAGTGAAATTCAAGCCTTTACTATTAAAGAACCGTTCTTCCAGGTACGTAAGCATAAAGTTGTGTTAAGTACAAACCCCAAATTTCTTCCAAGGTCGTATCGCCATTTCATACAAATCAAACAGTGGAGTTTCCAGTTTTCTTCCCACCGCCACATTCTGTGTCAGAAAGAGCTCTACCATTCAGAAAGACTAAGCAACTGTTTGTAGCCTTCCAAAAACCTCATACTAGCAACCCCATATCAAAACAAGGGTTAGCAAGATGGATTGTTAGATGCATCCAAACATGCTACGTTAAAGCCAAAAGACAACTCTTAGTTACTTCTAAAGCACATTCTACAAGGAAAAAAGGTGCTACAATGTTTTTTTTAGGCAATATGCCAATGGCTGAAATATGCAAAGCAGCTACTTGGTCAACACCACATACATTCACTAAAAACTACTGTGTAGATGTTTCTATCAAGACAACAAGCCACAGTAGGGCAAGCTGTACTCGTAACATTATTTAAAACAACTTCAACTCCTACATGCTGACCACCGCTATTTTTATGGGAGGACAAACTGCTTTGTAGTCTATGAACAGCATGTGTATCTGCAGCTACACATGCCACCAAACGGAAAATGTCACTTACCCAGTGTACATCTGTTCGTGGCATGTTCCGCTGCAGATTCACATGCACCCTCCCCGGGAGCCTGTAGTCGTTTAAGTTACATTTGTACATATATATATATATATATATATATATATATATATATATATATATATATATATATATATATTTGCATTAGCATGGACATCTCTTTTATTTTATCTATATACTCTATCACTCATACCTTACCCTCTGCGGGAAAACAATCTAACAATGGAGTTGATGCCCATGTGCAATGGAAACGGAGAGGAGGAGTCACTCGATCTTGTGACACGAAGACACTTCTTCGAAGAAAAACAACTTGTAACACTCCGAGCCCAACACTAGATGGCAGAAGTAATGCACAGCATGTGAATCTGCAACGGAACATGCCATGAACAAATGTACACTGGGTAAGTGACATTTTCCATATACAGCTCTCCTCATAAACCCGACAGCCATCCATTAGCAGTGGTGCATCTGATGTGAAAGTTCAGGGCTACGCTAAAAAGGCCAACAAAAGGTCCCATTTTTTGTATTCCTTGCAGGGGATAATGAAAGACTCTTGGTATTTAGAGTTCATTTATTTTAGTATCACTTTTTTCCATTATTCTTGGTGGTGAATAAGTCAACAAGCTAGAAAATCTACCAGAAGTGAGCAGCAGCTGGTCATATACCTTCAGGTGATCCAGCTATGAATTGTGAGTTGTAATCCAATCAGATCGCTAGTATGTGCATCTTGCACTTGATATTCTTCTCATTCCCGCATCTCTTAGGTGCTCCTTAAAATCAAGACAGAAGAAAGAAGTGCACGAGCCCAGGAAGTCATGGTTTATTTGCCTGTCAGGCAGTACCTCGCTTGTCACCAAGAATGTGTCTCCACTCTGTGAGGCTAAGGGTAACATTAGAACCCAGCATCACTCAGATTGCAGCTTGGCACTTTACAACATTGATGCAGTGCAAGAGAGCATTGTGCAGGATTGTAGTGAGAGTTGTGCACTCCTTCTAAGATGTACAAGTGCAAGACCAATTCTACCTTAAATTGTAATTCGGTGAGGGTCCACCCTTATTGTACATCATACTTCATTCAAACTAGTAGGATTCCTTGCGTTTTTACTATTCCTTCTTCAAAGAGTTTATGTGAAGTTGGTTTACACTTGTGCACGGACACCACATGCTTGGGAATTGAACACCGTTCTTTTGCAGCTAATGAAACATGCACTAGATCAGTTTCGCAGGACTGACATTGTTCCATTAAAGAAGGTAATGATTCTACTGGCACTAATGCACTCAAGGAGGGTTAATGAAACAGGCATTTACAACAGAGGAACCATTCATAAATTTCTACGAGGGCAAGGTTATCTTTTGCATGAGTTTTAAGTTTATTCGGAAGGCCCCAACGTACTTCCATATTAACAAAATGCAGTCCTTCCCCTGTTTTTCCATACCCAGCTGCATGAATAGATGGATCTTTACATCTGTGCCTAAGGTTTTACCTTCAGAGTACAAAGATAAGCAGAGATTTTTGGCACTCCTAGAAAAGGGTGCGTGCCACATTGCTTGATATTTGGGCATTTTTCGGTGAGATGAATGTGATACTAAACAAAAAATATTGTTTGCCCGTTAAAATGCTAATTTTCATTGCTATTTTTAAACTTCAGGTATTCTCACTCTGATGTTGGGGAATGATTTAAACAACGAAATCTTTAAACGATACCAACGCTGTAGAACTACAATTACAGGAAAAAAACGTACTTTGTTTGTAGCACCATAGAACAATTTTGTTATGAAAAATGAAGCAGATTACCCCAGCCCTAGACATTACAAAGATTTGTATGACACAAATCCTTATTCCAATTTTACATTTACCTGTTTTACTTGGTAGCCTACCGAGTCTGTTGATGGCTTTTTTTTTTCGCAGCACGATCCGGTGATTCACTAGAGATTAAGGAGGCTATTTTAATATTTTTCACTGCAGATCTTCTGAGGAAGTCTTGAATATGAGTTGTGCTAAACTTAATAGAATAACAGCCTAGCAACCTAAGGCCAGTTTTTCAAGGGAAAATGCCTTTGGAGCATGAATTGATCCCCACTATAAAACAGTACTCGTTGTTCCTTTTAATTTGACCCTGATTATTAATTGCTCATTATTGCATTTGCTAATAGAGTAGTCAGTGCCTCTGTGGCAAGCTTCAGCCCAGGGTCACTGGGTCTGCTGAGTAGCAAAATGATCTAAAGTATTGACTAGGAATGCCCCTCTTCACTCATTGAAAGCATCCTATTGTTTACCTGCTACACAGGCCACTGGATTTTTAACACGTTAAAAGAGCCCAGTGCCTGATGTACCGTTCCCACTTATAAACCACGGATGGATGTTTATTTGCAGGTCGAAATACGACCTGCTTAATGAACATTAGTTAGGTAAGTTTTAATTTGTGACCCCTTCTGAATGGCTGCCAAGGAAGAGTTGGATGCCTGCATGGGACAGCAGTACAAAGCCATTGATGAATCCTTTTCCAAATCACATATCAGAGGGGGCGCCCCTATCAAGCCCACTCCTTTTTACAATTCTGAAAGGATTGCAAACGCCCATTTATGAGTTGTAAATAATTTTCCAAATCGTAAAAGTTTTTTGTAGATGAAGACAAGACTTTGTTGTCACAAAAGCCTGTGATTTTCTAAATCACAGAGTTTACGACCACAAAGGGCTTTGTACATTGTGTCCGTTATGCTTTGTAAGTGAGTGGGCTGGAGGTTAATTTGCCCATCTGGACTCCTACCTTGATTGATGGCACAATAAGGAGGAGGAAAGCGCCATTGATGATCTGCTGGGTTGGCATTATAGAGCAAGTAGGGCAGTGACTTGGATGGGGGTCCACAGACTATAGAATCCTGCAGTATCTCCTTTTCCATGTGCAACAGAAAAAAAAATCAAGGTTTAGAAATCTGTTGGCTTTTACGTTACTGTAACTATCCCAAAGAGGATATGTTTCCCAAAGTGATTTTCTTCTCTGTTCTTTAGGTGGAGTAGGAATGAACCTGACTGCAGCTGATACGGTTATTTTTGTGGATAGCGATTTTAACCCTCAGAATGACTTGCAAGCTGCAGCAAGGGCTCACAGGATTGGCCAGAACAAGTAAGGATGTGACTCGATTACCTGTATGGGTTGCTAAAATATAATTGTGCTTTTTAGAATTATGAGTCTGCGACCACAGCAGACACCATATACTTAACTGTGTATCTGTTGGTTATAGCAATAAATGTAATTAGTTATTTGTATATATTAACCGAAAGACACTGTTTGGTGTGATCCACGGTTTCAGTTTCCTATTTATTTTAATTAAAAAAACAAATTAACATACACACATAAAATGTTAACAGTTGTGAAAGAGTGTTAGTAATCCAGTTGATAGAAGAAAAGGATTGTAAAGGGTTTAATGAAAAGGAATCGAGGAAAAGGGCAAAATAAATGATCTTGTATGAGAACTGTTTAGGAGGTGTTATGTACAGAGTAGGCCCAAAAAAAATGTCAAAAATAAAATTTGTTTCTAAAATTAACTTGAATTGCTATGCTATATATATCAAATAGCCTTACAGTTCTGTATGTAAAGAATCACTTAATGAGTTAAGAGTTTCTTGCTCATATCTGTTGTAATTTGCCGGCCACACGTTTGCCTTCATCCTTATGAGGTCTGAAGATTGACTATCCTTACATTGCGTAATCGTGACAGTTGTTATGTATAGTGTTAAGAAACAACAGAAGTATATATTAGACATTGTGATTCCATGCAAAGTTGGTCCTCCTATGAGGTGGGGCCAAGGTTGATTTGATATTGTCATGCGACCACTTCCTCTGTCTCCCCTTAGAGGGTGACTTAACCCCCTGCACTGGTGCAAGGCTGTTTAAGAAGACCCAGGTGTAGGACAGTGATTCCCTACCTGTGGTACGGGGACTCCCTGGGGGTCCACAAGGCCTCTTCATGGGGGCCGTGAATACTTAGAAAATTAACTAATATGAACAGATTAATAAAGTGTATAGAAATAAAGTGGCTCAATATACAGTTGAAAAAATTTAAATGTACTGTAAATGTCAAGGAGGCTAAAATTTAAATTAGTATGCTCAGATTAATTCGTGGGAGAAGTGCAGGTGCATCAAACTGAATATAGTATGCACAATGTGTGACTTCAGTTTAATTTAGAAAAGCTCCGACCTTCCTATTAAAAATTGTATTTGTATTTGTTTTTAATTTTTATTTGTTTGCAAATTAAATTAAATGTGTTATCCCTTGTGTATGTGTTTGATGGAATGCTTATTTCTGTATATTTTGTGTATTGTTTTGCATTTTAAATCATAAACAATGTTTAGGCCTGGGGCCCAAGCTTCCAGTAATGATGCAGAGGGGGTCCCCGGGATCTAGTAATGATAACGTGGGGGTCCACAGAAGTCAAAAGGTTGGGAACCACTGGTCTAGGGAGTAAAGATAGAAGGAAAACGTGCAAGAGAGAAATAGACGCACATGTTCCTGCAGGCTGGTATTCAGCAGTCTAGTATCCGGAAAAGCTGAAATGGATTTCAGAGCCACAGCATCTCACAGCCAAGGATATCAAGGACCATAAGTAAGGTGAGAGAATACAGTTACTAAAGAGACAACTTCGAATATACATTAGGCTTAAAAATAACAAGGTGCAGAACTTACCCTGTGGATGCAGAGGGGACACTGCCACATAGTGTCAATCATCACTTTTTCACTGTTTGTTTTTACCATTATAATGGTCCGTGGGTGTTTAAGCAGCATTTCAACCACCTCTGGCTAAGATAAGGCATACATACTTCAGTCTTCTTAGTCTTGAACCAAGAATCTTTAAAAGTCTTTAATAATGTTTTTGGAGAGTTGGGAAATCAGTTTAGGGTCTTCAGCTGTGTTGTTTACTCTTAGGAAACTTATGACTTTTTTTCTTTCCTCAGATGTAATTTTCTAAACCTAGAAGCTTTCTAGATCTATTGTATAACTCTCCTTTTGATTTTGACTTTGTAATTTCAGTGAGTTTATGGTAACAAGCAAATATTTGTTTATGTGTGTATTTTGTTTGATTTTCACAGACCGGTAAAAATCATTCGCTTGTTGGGAAGAGATACAGTGGAAGAAATTATATATAGGAGGGCTGTGTCAAAGCTTAAACTGACCAACACCGTTATCGACGGAGGCCAGTTTTCTCTG
Source organism: Pleurodeles waltl (assembly GCF_031143425.1). NCBI lineage: Eukaryota > Metazoa > Chordata > Amphibia > Caudata > Salamandridae > Pleurodeles > Pleurodeles waltl. Next base: position 313,106,703 of record NC_090447.1, on the reverse strand, counting down.
AAAGGAAAGTCTGAAGCAGAAGCAGACATGCAGGTGAAATAGTAATCACTTTTAATTAGAAAGAATCTAATGAAGAGTTCGAGATTCTTGAGTTAAAGTATTAGAGTTTGTAAGGTCTGGTATGTTATTTTACCATTCTTTTTACATCGTCTTCCCATTTTATAATCTTTTGTATCCATTTGATGTGCCTGTCCTTTGTATTACTAATATCAAGTCACTTAAGATGCAATTGAGGGAATCATATTGTCTCTGTCAGTGGATATTTTCATTGATTTATACACTTTTGGATGCTTCTCGTTGTCATATATCTGCACATAACGACAGCAATCAGACAACACAAGCATAGCCAGCACATAGGCAAGCACCCATGTGTGGAAAGAAGGCAGGTGGACAAACTGGTAGAAGCTAAATGAACGGATGCAAATTTTAAGTCCACTTAATCTTTAGCTTCTTTACAGAGAAATTCATTTTCATGGTCAGAAAAATTGAAGATTTTTTTTTTTAAACAAAAAATTGTATTACAGTCTATTGACACCTCATACCACATCATTGATACAGAATAATAAGTGTTGCATTCACAGTTAGTTGATACATCTTTAGTATAACTCACCCACAGACCATCAACACTACTACTATTTAATCATACATGTCAGGTTCCAAAGTCTGATACATGAATGTGAAGATTGTGGCGAGCACAGATTTAACCACATTGCTACAGCCAGTGTACTGCAACAGGCCTCAGCCCATCTTTATTACTAATTTCTGGTCTCAAAGGAATGACTATTGTGCTCGAGCCTTGAAGTTCCTCTGGTTGCAACCCTTCCAGTTCAGTGGGCCAGCCTGGGTGTCTCCAGCAGTCACTCTCACTGAGGAGCGCACAACAGGAAGGCCTTTTATGGACTCTCTAGGTAGAGAAGTAGGCCGCATAAGTTCAGCATAGATTTTAAGTTGTTTATTAAAGTATATTAAGTACTCAATCCGCTGTTTGTAGTTAGGGGATTTGGCCCTGCCCCAGCAGCAGGCAGACAGTCTCTTGGCCAGCAGCAACACCAGGCCTGTGTAACGTCTGTATGGAGCTGGGATCTCCTTCACCCACCCCCAACTCTGCAATCCTTGGAATTCAGTGTATGTCCTGCCCTATCATAGCTGATAATACCTTATGGACTTCCTGCCAGTAGGACTGTATGCAGGGGCAAGACCATGCTAAGTGCAAACAATCCACCCCCATGTCCCCGCATCTGCCACAACACGAGTGCACTCATCTACCAAAGCCATGTAAATGTTTTGGGGTGTAATACTCCCACTGTATAATCCTATAGTGAATAACTTGCACCCTACTGCAAGGCAAAATTATCTGTGTCTCTGCACAGCTAAACCTTCATGTCTTGTCCATCTCCTCAAAGCCCACTTCATCCTCCCAGTGAAGCTTTGCCCTCTGAACAAGACCAGAAGTGTCCTCCGTCACCACCCAATATACCTTAGAGATCAGTTGCTGAGTAGAGATTGCCAAGAGCAATTTTTCCAGCACCTGACAAAGGGGTAGGTTCATTAGGAAAGTTAGGGATAAGAGATTGCAGTGATCCCTACAGCCTGTAATACAGGAAAGTGTCAAGGGGAGTACGTAGTTTGTTCCCAGCAAATGCATCCAGAGATAGGCATTGTGAACTTAGATATAGATTCCCCCAGGTGTGTAATACCCGCTCATTGAGTTGCAAGATTGCCTTAAACTAACGTGTTACCTGCATAGGTGGGGGGTGACACAGTGCAGAGAAGGAGATTAGCGAACCCCTATATCTGTCGTCTTGCTCAGTTTGCACCATGCCCTGGAAGTGCATGTAACCATTGCCATGTTTGGTTTATAGTGTGGAAGTGGAACTCCAATCAGGGTCCTAAGCAAGGTAGTGCTAGCTGCATCCTTCTCTACTGCTAAGTGCAGGAGGCAATGGGCAAAAGAGAACCAATAGTGCACAAAGTGTGCTTGGGCACAAACAGTAGAGCTTTAGGGTCAGGTGCCGCAACACCACATGGATAGAAGGAATCATAAGTGCCTCCCATGATATTCAAGACTGCTTGCTATCCCAGGTTAAATGAATAGACAGGGAGTGAACCTGAGAAAAAGTGATTTAACTACAGGTAAAGGGATGTTGCTAAACATATAAAGCAGTTTAGGAGAAACACAATTTTTATGAGTCCTGTGAGTCCTGCTAGTGATAGCGGGAGAGAAATCCATTGCACAGTCATTTCCAACAACCTAGTAGCAACCCCATAATTTTCTCTACGGATAGTTTCTACATTAAAATGTATCCATATGCCCAAATATTAAAGTGACTCATTGCACCATTCTACTGGATGCCCAGGACACACCTTTTTTTAAATTGTTTATTTATGCATAGAAAGGAACACATATAACTATACACTACATCATAGCAGATTACATTTAAGGAAAAGTACAGTCAGTCGACCAACCAATGGCAGTACCAGTTCGAGGCCCCACCTGAGTTCACACATTGTTCTCTGACCTAGTAGGCATAGAGAAATAAACATTTATAGTACTAAACTAGGTCAATCCAACCACCACAAACGTACTAGGTACATTGATTAGTGGCGCCAACCACTACAATTTCAGTGCAGTGCATTTCAATACATTAACTATCAAACAGACAGAACACTGTGATAATAGTGAGCACTAACAGAACAGAAGATGCCCATACGACATCGAAGGTATCACGCACACGCGGCCAAGCGGGAGGGGGAATGCTCGGGGGGGCAACTGGACTACAGCCCATATACAAATCAGCGACAAGGATGAGGAGTTCTACTCATGACGACCCCCACATCAAAAGCCAACCCTGGAGACACACCCACCATGATACTTCAAAACTCACAGCCATGCCTCTATAAACTCCAACCTCATTTCTTGAGTGGACTGTGTCTAAAGTTCAGCAGGTGGAAGCGTCTGTTATGGGGTCCTTCCCCTCACTCTCTCGCACACCATCATGTCACGCCAGAGCTCCAAGTCGCGGTCAGCATGTTCTTCCACTTGAACCCTTCGCAAGCGACACTCTTCTGCGGTGCCCCATTCAGCCAAGTCACTGAGCCAATCAGCATGCAGCGGAGGGGTACGGGCTAGCCCATCGGATCACAATACGCCTCTTCGCCAAGATAAGCTCCAGCTGTGCAAATCCATACGCCATCTTACGACCCTTCTTAGGGACAGGGAGCAGGCCCAGCAAACAGTGTTTCATTGCTACCTGCACTCACACAGCTGTGACCTCCCTGAGTGCCTCCACTACCTGATGCCAAAAGGGCTGGACAGAGCTACAGACCCATGCCATATGATCAAATGAAGCCGACGGTGCCCCACAACCACCACAGCCATAGCTGTCAGGTTTTGAGGGGGATATTCTATGCAGGCGTTAAGGTGTCAGGTATGCTCTATGCAAGTAATAGAAGTGCGTCAACTTAAATCGAGCATTGCTAGTCGCATCTTGCACCAGTGAACAGGCTCTATTCCATTCCCCGTCTGTGAGTGCTACACCCAGGTCAGCTTCCCAGCAGCCCCTGCTTCTCTGCGTCCCAGTTAGCCTATCACCCTTGAGAGCTTTATAAGTTCGGGACAGGAGACCACAGTCACCTCCAGGGTCAAGAAGTGTCACCAGGAGGTGGGATTCAGCTGGCTCCTCCGGAAATGTCGCCCCAAATCTCTCTGGCCGTCCACAAAATGTTCGCATACTGTAGGAACTGCCCCCGGCCCACTCCAAACAGGGACTCTGCTTCTTCCCTTGTAATAAAGTGGCATTGTGGTATAAGTCACCCGCATTATTACAACCCCCTGTGCGCCACTTTGCAAAATCCATCACCTCAGCGGCCTTGACAAAGGGCCAGATCCACCATAGCGAAAGCTGTTCTACCAAATAGGGGGCACCCTGTGGAACCCTAGAACCCCCCATTAGTATATGTGGGAGAGGCTCCACACAGACAGAGCCAGTTAACAAATCATTTTCCCAATTAGGAGTGTCCTCACACCACCGGACTGCGTACTGTAGTAACCCCGCTAGGTAAAATAGGTAGAGGTCTGGCAGTCCCAGACCCCCACTAGCCAGGTCCAATTTCAGGAGTTCCATGCGGCCTCTGCATCTTTTGCCATCCAGACTAGAGATAATAGTAATCTATCCAACTGCTGGAATAATGAGAGAGGAAGCTCACAGAGTGAATTCTGCATGACATACAGGCTCCGGGGGAGAACGATCATTTTACTAAGTGCGATTCTACCCATAACCAATAATGGGAGAGAGGTCCAGAATTGAACAGAGGAGCGGAGGCCCTCCAGTACTCTTCCCATGTTTAGAGTAAATTGCAGTTGTGGGAAGTGCGTCACTCGAACGCCTAAATATGTAAAGGACTCAGTCTCCCAAGACAGCCCCAAACAGGGTAGCTCTTGTGCCGCCAGTGTCGACAGACCTGCCATTGGGAATAATACTGTTTTGTGCCGATTGATTCGGAGGCCTGATACCTGCCCAAAGATGTCCATCATACCCAACAAGAGGGGGACCGCTCGCTCTGTGTCTGTGACATACACCAGGGCATCATCAGCATACAGTGATATTATATATGTTCTTCTCCAAACACGGATGCCCCACCCATCCAGCCCAGACTGTAGTTGTACGCGAACACCAGTAGTGACAAGGGACACCCCTGCCGTGTGCCTCGTTCGATAGTAAAGGACTCCGACACTATCGCCCCCATACGCACTCTCGCTCGAGGCGCTGTATATAAAAGACGCACCCAGGATAGAAATACGGGGCCTATACCCATCCTACGCATCACCTCCCATCAGTATTCCCAGGATAAAGTGCTGAACGCTTTCTCCATATCAAGAGCCACCAGGGCTGCGGGAAACATGGAGTTGCGCGTCTCGTGTAGTATATGTGTTAAGCGCCATATGTTCATATGAGTCCCCCTCCCCGGTATAAATCCGCATTGGTCACTCTGTACCAAATGTGTCACCACTCGAGTGGCCAAAACCTTGGCCAACAATTTAACATCCACATTTAGCATGGATAACGGTCTATAGGAGCCCGGGTCGTCCGCCGCCTTCCCAGGTTTCGGTAGCATGACTATCAGTGCTTCCTGCATATTCTCCGGGAGAAGGCCCTCACCACGCACCTCATGAAGCATTTCCAACAGTCGTGGCAGAATCACAGGGGCATAAGTTCGGTAAAATTCGACTGGTAACCCGTCAGGACCAGGCGCTTTTCCGGACGCCATTCCTCCCAACGCCTCCACCAGGTCATCCAAGGACACCTCCCCCTCCAACTTCTCTGACTGGGCCTCTGTAAGGCGAGGCATCCACAGACCATCCAAGTACTCCCGTATCCGGGTCACACCTACACCACATGGTGTGGCATAAATAGCCCGCAGGTGCGAATTCACCCGCAGCTGTCTTAAAATCTTTTCTCCAGAGGGACAATGGAGCATCTGGATGATAGGAACGGGACGCTCCCGCCGGAGGAGCCAAGCCAACATACGCCCAAGATGTTCCCCCTCCTGAAACAACCGCTGCCTATCATTCCGGCGGACATAATTATCCAGTCTATCCCAGAGTTCTACAATTCTGCCACGCACCTCAAGGCAATCCGACTCCGACGCGTCACCGTTATCTATGTGGCACTGTAAGGCTGCCAATACGTCTTCCTGTTGCGTGAGCTCCTGGTCCAAGCGCTTCCTAATACCATACGTTTTACTGAGGCTTTCCCCTGTGATAACTACTTTCATTGCCTCCCATTCGATGCCTCGGGTCGTAGCTGTACCCCAATTTGTACTAAAATAACCATTCAGCACACCTTGGAGGTCTTGTTTATATGCAGGATCACCCAGTAGGTCTGGCCGAAGATGCTACAGGGGGATCGCTGGCTTGGGTATGTGTGTTTCACATTCCAAAAGGAGAGGGGCATGGTCCGATAAAAACCGGACCTGATAAACAACACGGCAGACGTCAAGCGATCCGTAATTGGCAAGGAGGAATCGATCCAGGCGGCTCTAAGCCCCATGGGTGGGCGTGTAACACGAAAATATTCTAGAAGTGGGATACATCTCCCTCCACACATCCACAGAGTGTAAATTCCTCATAACCATCCGCAATTTGGCAGTCATTTGTGACTTAGTGTTCATCTTTGGCGGGCCCCTATCTAGGATTCCGTCTAGGACACAATTAAAATTACCAGCCCACAAAATGGGCATCCCTGTGTAAGATATGAATTCCTGTTGGAGCTGATGATAGAACCCCGCATCATCAGTGTTAGGGGCATAAACATTCAACAGGCAGAGCTCCCGGCTATCTAATACCCCGTGTAAGAATACGTATCGGTCTTGTACGTCCACTTTTAGGCTGCTTAATGTAAAGGGAGTCCCGGGAGCAATCCAAACTCAGACCCCCCTAGCGTAGGATGAATAGGTCGCCGAATAAAACTGCCCCGTCCATTTTTTCTGCACTTTTTGCGCTTCATTTTCTATCAAATGCGTCTCCTGTAGGAGAGCAATATGTATGCCAAGCCGCTTAAGATATGTGTGTACTCTGTAGCGCTTCACAAAGGAATTCAATACTCTAACGTTCCATGTAACTATGCGTGTCAAGGTACCCGCCATATTTTGTTCCACTCCACCTGGTCCACTACAGTGCTCGACCGCCCCCTCCCCACCCACATGCAGCCCCCCCAACACCACCCCCCGGCATGGCGCATGCGCAACCCGATGATCCGATACCTTCTCAGCAGAAGAATGCACACATTGCTCACATTGTCAAAAACAGAATACCAACGCCAACTAGAACCCACATTACACTCCCCCATCCCACCCCGGATAAACACCACCCACAACTAGTGTCTGCCCAATCATTGAGTACCCTAGCATAGACCAATTCTTACAGTGAAATAGGCATAGTGAAAAATGTGTATCAAGGAAACTTAGGTATTTCTGAAATGAGGCAGATATGCAGTTTAGGACCAGTGGTTATTTCTACATCCCTGAATTTGTGGGTACCTTTATTAGCGTATGATTTGTAAGGTATTTTTCAAAATATAATCTTTCTTATATACTGGCTTACATTTGAAAGACACAAGTGCAGTGAAATCCAACAGGTAATAACAAATGTTCTTCTATTCTATGCTCCCACAAGTCTCCTGATAACAATGGTTCCTGACTTGTGTGGGTAGGCCTAGTGCCGGCGACAGGAAACGGCCCAAACGCAACATGGGCGCAGCACGTTTTTCCACCTGAAACTGACCCTTCTTTTCCTGTGTGGGTAGCTTGAATTTTGGATCCTAACTCAGCCAGCACCTAGGGAAACTTAGGCAGCCTGTACATTTTTTAAAACTAGGCACCTCGTGGTATCTAGGGTGGGCTGACTTGCGTGGCTCTTGCTGTTTTTTTTATTTTTTTTACCAGGAACCCCTTGTTAACCCCAAACTTTGACTGCAAAAACAAATTTTCCCCACATTTCCCCTCAGTTCTGGATTCAGTGGGACGTCACATACTTCCTTCCACTTAGCAGTCCCCAGGTCTCCTGAAAAAAGCGGTACCTCACTTTTATGGGTAGACCTAGTTCTGGTGACATAAAACAGCCCAAAACCTGGATGCAACACATATTTCCACCAAAGACTGACTTTTTTTCCAATGTGGATAGCTCAGGATTTTGAACCCTAGCTCAGTTAGCACTTAGAGAAATGTAGCCAGCCTGTATGTGTTTTAGAACTCGTCACTTACGGGTATCCAGTGTGGTCTGACTTGCGTGGCTCTCACCACGTATTTTGACCCAGAATCCCCTTAAACCTCAAACTTTGACTTAAAGAAAACACATTTTTCTCACATTCCTGTGATAGAAAGTTCTTCAGTCTGTGCGAGCCACAAACTTCCTTCCACCTGGCATTACCCGAGGTCTACCGATATAAATGGTACCTCTCTTGTGTGGGTAGGCCTAGTGTCCGCAACAGGAAATGGCTCAAAACGGAACATGGACGCAGCACATTTTTCCACCAAAAACGGACCCTTTTTTTCTAATGTGTGTAGCTTGGGATTTGGGAGTCTAGCTCAGCTGGCTCCTAGGGAACCTACCCAGCCTGTAGATTTTTGAAAACGAGAGAATTAGCGGTATCGAGGGTGGGCTAACTTGCGTGATTTTGACCAATTTTTCTTTTCTTTTTTTTTTTTACCCAGAATGCCTTGTGAAGCTCAAACTTGGACTAAAAACACATTTTCCTCACATTTCTGTGCTGGAAAGTTCTGGAATTTGCTGGGGGCCCAAACATTCTTCCACCCGGCATTCCCCCCGGTCTCCCAGTAAAAATGGTACCTCTCTTGCATGGTTAGGTCTAGTGCCCATGACAGGGAACGGCCCAAAATGCAACATGGACGCAGCGTATTTTCCACTAAAAACGGACCCTTTTTTCCTATGTCGTTATGTGGAGATTTGGGACCCTAGCTCAGCCGGCACCTAGGTAGGGAAACCTATCCAACCGATACATTTTTCAAAACTAGACACCTAGGTGTATCCAGGGTGGGCTGGCTTGCAAGGCTTTCACCATGTTTTTTGACCCAGAATCCCATGCAAAACTCAAACTTTGCCTAAAAAACACATTTTCTTGCATATCTGTGAGGAAAAGTCCTGAAATCTGTGGCAGTCACAAGTTCCCTACCACCCAGTGTTCCCCCATGTCTCCCGAGAAAAACGGTGCCTCACTTGTGTGGGTGGGACAGGTGGGCCAAGTGCCTGCAACATGAGTGGGTCTAGAACGTATTGTGGCGATAATGATATCTATGTTAGCTGTACTAATTACTCCTGGGATCGGCAACCATATAGGGAAACCTATAAAAATCAGACATTTCTGAAAAGTGGATTTCAAGGGAAGGGCCAGGGAGGTGTCGGTTGTGTGAATCTCCCAAAGCTTTCATACCCAGAATACCCTGCAAAGATGAAATGCTGAATAAAAGCACAATTTTCCTTACATTTCTGTGACGTAACTACTGGAGTATGGAGTATCTTACCAGCCAGCGTTCCCCAACTTGTCCTGATAAAAACGCTACCCCACTGGTTTGCCTTGGCCTAGTGCCAGCGGCAGGAATGGATCATGCAAAGGTCAACGGTAGTCCTTGCATGGTACTACTGTTGATGCTGGGGTGATCCATTCCTGATTCTGGTTTCAAACCATAAGTATCTAAATATTGAAACCAAGCCTTCTGAATGTGAGCCATAAAGCCTCTTTACTGCACCAAATGCTTTATGGTTCATTCACAGTCCATCCAGGCACCACACACAAGACTTTCGTACCACCCACCATGGGCCCAATCGAACCGATCAGTGCACTCACATCAACTTACCGCCGCCAAGCAAGGGCCCATCACATTCATACGCCACAGGATCGAATAAGTGCAACTACATCCGCTGTATTACGATCTCCATTGAATATAATGGGATCGTATTACGGCGAACAGGATATCCATCACAATTGTGATGGAGGAAACCCCTCTGTCCAGGTCGTAATAAGGCCCATGGTGTCCTGTACCACTTTTTAATAACACCGGTTATGTTATAAGTTGCAAACTGAGTTTGCGCACTTTCAGAGCTAGCAGAAATTTTGGCAAATAAGTCCCATGGAACATTTCTTTGGCTTACTACACTTACACTGGTTATCGTGGGCATTCAAGGTAGGCCTTGTGTAGCATACACAAGTTCCCCAACAAGCACTTCAGAATCCAGTGAAGCCTTTTACAGTTTGCCACATGAGGTACTCCGTGACAACGTGGCATATCTGTCCACCAGTAAAAGCAGTGTGGGGACTATAATGCACTTGTCATTCGGCGAAAAAAAACACCTACCACGTTCTGATGGCAGATAAAGGTGTTGAGCAGTCCATAAGGAAGTCCATGATTTCCTGATGTGGAGGAACTAAAAATCTTCCACTGCTTGCCTAGCGAAGTAGTGGCTCATGGACAGTATGTATCCATGCAGTCATTGAAAGTTTTACCTAATGGCAGCTTCACCTTAGTCAATTCCCTAGTAATTCGCTTTAGTATGATACAACATAAAAAACACAGGCCTGACTGAGATGTGCACTGGGGACAATAAACATAACTCTCCTTCCATGCTTTGAGCACACTTTATAACAACAACATGGTTGATCCTTTTTGAGAGTTGTAGGTGCGATCACCAAAGTTTCGCTCCTGCAGCCTTGCCACAGAACATATGAAGTGGGGGTTGCTGCTTCTGTAGCAATGAGACTTTCAGTCACAGACAACGGATAGTCAAGGAAAGACATGAGTCTTCCTGTGGTTGTCTGAAGATAAACAACATTTGCATTGTATGTTGCCATCTGGATCAGGTAGGTAAACAGTTTCTTGTACCAAGTGCAAGTTTTACGACTCGCATTGTATGGCTGTAGAACATGGTTGTTCTTGTCCACATGTACTAGTTGTAATCAAGTATACAGGTGAGCTTGTGAACTTCCCCCATCTGACCCCAATCCATGACAGGGAAAGTGCTCTATTCATGAATTGTAGTGAGCACGTACACATCACGCCTGTTGGAGAACTTGACTGCGAGCAGTTCTTTGGAACGTAACAGTGCTCTGGGATTTCTGGAGCTTCTCGCAAACTAGCTCCTGTGGTAATCCTTTGCGTTGACAATGATCTGTACTGCAGGCCACAGTGCCAGCTTTGTAGAGCTCACTGAACAGCTCAAGGAGTGGCTGAACATGCTCTCATGCAATCTTTCCTGTGACCCCTAGCATGGGAGGCCGGTATACAGGGTTTAGAGTGGAGTCCTTCCCTATATACACTCTCAAGCGTTACACATAGCCAGTAGAGCTCTCACACAGCATGTACAGCTTGATGATATAGCGAGCTTTTTTTGCTCGCAATGTTCTGCCTGAACAGCAGCTGCCCTTTATATAGGATCAAGGACTCATCGACTGCTATATTCTTACTAGAAGTATACATCTGTGAAAACCTGGCAAACAAATGTTCCGCAACAGGCCACATTTTTAACAACCTGTCACGGTCTGGCTGGTCCTGGGGCAAACCAGCAGAATTTTCATTGAAATGCAGCATGGGCTGCAATAGCAAAAAACAATCTCTGCTCATGTACAGTGCAAAGATGGAGTTACCCAAACCGTGCGAGTAGACCAGTCGGACTGCAAGGTTGATTTGTGCACTAACCCCATTTTGAGCATTAGGCCCAAAAATAGCTTCTGCCCCTCCAGATGGAGGGGCTCTGTGATGTCACAGATGAGCAGGAGGGGGAGGGGGAAGAAACACCAAAGTGATTCTATGTCTACCGCCATGGGGCGGGGAGAATAATTCATGGGTGCTTTGCATTCTTTTAAGCCCTCCCTGGTGACGGCCAATGGCCATCAGACGCACCAATGAGGGTGTGCGTGCAACGACAATTGACCGTCACACAAACCTGTTGGGTTAATAGTAACCTCATTTTGTCATCTCTGTCCCCCTATTCCGGGGTGGGTCAGCAGACCCCAAAGCACCTTCAAGCTACATCAACATAATTCCTCGTTAATTCTCACACACCTCTTGTGAGCCGCATGCCCCACGCCCAGGAGAGATTCCAGCATCTAGCCAGGCCCCCAAGCAAGGACACAGCCTGGGCAGCTCACTGGGGGCCCTATCTGACAGCTGCAGACTTTGTATCAACATAGCCAAGGGAGGGAGACTTCTCAGCTGCATGTTCCCCGGAGTCACCCAACCAACAGAGCCATTAAGCAGAGTGAAGTCAGGGCTTGCCTCCATGTCACGGTGCGAGGCCTCTGAAGTCCCAGCAGCAGCTGTGGCACAGCAGTGCCGGGTAGCCCCCTCCACAGGCACACACCACTCCTCTGCACTTACCGCAGACCGTAAACATGGAGCTAGAGGATCAGAGGTTCCGCTCCTCAATCACCAGGACTGCTATTTTGTTTATTCTTCTAACAAACACATTTTGCGGTGCAGTACACCATGGAGATGATATGGCCTGAAATTTTTTATTGGTACTGCATCCAAACAGATGATATTCCCTACCAAGAGGAGCCTCACAGACATGCTGCCATCTTGCACACTGGCTGTCTGGTGCCCCCTTCAAAAGTGTGGAGTGTTGACGCCTTTTGGCATCTTATTGGATAAATTCAGCTGGACGATGAAATCTTCCAGCCATAATGCCTATTACGTCCTTGCCCTCTTTGGAATAATCACCTGTAGCTAACACAGAAGTGCTATGTACCTTCATTGCACAGATTCTCTTTGGTATACCCCTAATTCTGTAGCAGTGTGTTCATTGTTCTAGTACTAATGTACAACATCAGATCTCCAGATTTTTACCTTTTTTGAATACTTTGTAACCTGAACTTTCCATTTAAAGTTATCATTGTTAGCCATATTGTTTCGATTGACGAAAAACAAGACTAATTCGGATAATTTTCTGTTGAATTAAATGAAAGTCCAGGACAAAAGCATGCTACCCGATATACATGGTGCAATTGTCTTTCACAGCAGTCTGCAATCTTTCAACAGCCAATGAGGCAAAGCACTTGGAACAGGCAAGAGAGCAAGGCAGGGGTTTTCAGACTGTAGTTCTCTGAATTGCAGTTTGTAGTACATGAGTAGTACTTCTGTTTTATTGCTTTATATACTAAGGAGTTCAGCTTATGTATCATGCCTCATTTTACAAGGTGTTTTATTAGCATGATCAATCTATGAGATCTGTGATATTGTTGTAGACTGCGTCATGACAAAGTAATATCAATGGTATAGACCACTATTGTTTCTGAAAATTGTCTGAACTATGTGTGCGCAACAGCTGTATGAAAAAGTGAAAAAAATCTTTATTTATTCAACATCTTTTTTGTTATTAAAGATCAGTGAAATTCTGAAGTTTGGCTTGGACACGTTATTGTCAACAGAAGAAAGCACCATTCAAGACGTGGATTTGAAAAATATTCTTGGACAGACGAAAAAAGGCGAATGGATGGATGTGTTACTTCCAGCAGAAGAGAGTGAACAATCTGAGATTGAAAGTGAGTGTTAATCTGTACTTAAAGATGGTTTTCCGCTTACAGAATCGGAATACTCCTTCTTTTCATGTAGTTTGCCTTTGATTAAATGTTGAGGACTGAATGAGCAATAACATCTCGAAACCAACCGGATTAAAATTGAAGTTCTCCTTACGCCTGCCCCTCAAAGGCACACTCCTTACATTTTCTCCTATGATAGCCCACCTCTTTGAAAATCTGAGTATTACAATGAAAATTAACATTGTGACCAATAGCATTTTCGTTCAGCTCTTGCTACTCAGGAACCCTTGCTTCTGCATCAATTCCAGACCTCCCTACTTCATTCTTTAGGACTATTAAGACTTCAGACTGGGTTTGCTCTCTAGACTGATAGCCTGAAGTACTAAATGTATCACACGCAGAATGTTCAAAACATCTGCAGTAACACTGTGGGAGATGCCAGGATTGTGCAAAGCATGTGACTTTGCAGCACTAGACGCTGCAACATCTATTGTTACGGGTAAGATCAATTTTCCTCTCCGTCACAAAACTCCATTAAAACCATTCTCATCTGCTCTTACTGTCCAACTTCAAATACACCAGAAATATAGCTGGGCAATCCCCAAACTATGAGACCATCTTCCCTTGAAACTTGAGCCAACTATTGCTACTTGCAACAGGCAATCAAAACATTTCTGTTCTTCAGATAGAACCTCAAAGAATTATCGCCTTTAATGTGTGTTCTTGCTAAGTGTCCTCCTTCTCCACTGCTGTGCCAGGGAAGCTTCTCCTCAAACTTTGTTTCTGGTTTATTTTTGTATCTCGTGATGCCCATGTGTACCTTGGCACTATTTAGTTTTCAGCATGTGTAAAAAAATTGTTAATATAAAACACTTGGTATATTTCCTGAACATTAACTAAGTATGTACATCTTACCTGTGCCCAATGTTGTGTGACTAAGATGCTTCTTCAAGTGTGGCGTTACTTTCGATGCCAGTGGCTGTGAAGCAGACAAACCTGCACAGGCATGTAGTTCCCTGTAGTATTTAGGAATGAAACAGATACAAGTCTAACATTTCATTTTTCTTAATGTAAACTGCATGACTATGTCAAATAATCTACTAATTGTTTTCCGCCTCTCTCAGAGAGTCACACCACTCATACTTACAACACCCAAAACTACAATGGCCATACTTACTGTAGAGTCCCAGCTGAATTTGAACTTTGATTTGAGCATTAAGTATAACATTTCAGTAGTCACTCATAAAAGAAGAAAGCTTACCAGATGGCTTTGAGCCACCACAAACACCATTCTTGAGTCCAGTTTTTCCGTTTACAAGCCATCACAATCTGGAACTTTAGTGCAGTTGGTTCAGTTGGAGAGAGAGCCAGGACAAAAACTTACAGACTGCATTGAGTTAAATGAAAGCTGAAAAAGTCATCCTATAGCCCTAGGTTCGAAATATTCTGTATCTGTAGTAGCAGGACCTCCAGGATGAATGACAGATCTTTAGTCCCACTTTTGAGTTTAGTGGGAGGGATTCTCTTCAAAACGAATTCAAAGCCAATGCTCCTGCCTGCCTCTGGCATATGAAGGCTTATTGTCTACCTCAATAATGTATCTTAAGGCTTCACACAGTCTGATTTCTATGACATTGCATCAAACAGCATGTTTGAGTGCCCTCTGAATTACTAATGTTCTTGCTTACAACAGATATAGGAAATATGGCTTTATTTGTAAAATGATCAATGCAGGTTGCTATTTTACTTTGTTTGAATCTAATTAAAAGAAATAGAGTGGGTGGTTGGAGCTGGCCTGACTCCAATTTGGATGCCTCCTTTGGCAGGGCTGGATGGACTCTTTTTTTAAGTTTCTCTCACTCAGGAATTCTGCTTTTGACATTAATTGACAGTAACATAGCTAGTGAGTCAGACTGGCTTAGACTGGCATTGTGAGGTGATACCAGTTGGAGAAAACGAAGAAGGCCTACTTTCACGTGGCTGGAGAACAAAAGGTTAAGGATGGCATCCACCTGCTCTATAGATGCTTGGAGGCCTGGCTCATCCTCTTTGGTTTATTGTACCTGCTCTCTTGGCACTAAGGAATAACTGGAGGAAGCTAGGAAGACGGATAATATAAGAGACTCGATTGCACATGGTCTATGGTTGTCATCACCTCAGAGGCAATTCAGTGAGGAAGGATACATTGGATGGAAGTTCATGTGTTGTGGCTGTTCAGATTCCCCAAATACAAGTGGAAGAAATGGTGACTCGATGTGTGATAATGGGTAGTATATGTCTGGATAGCAATCTTCTGTCCAAGGAGAATCTCGTAAAATGGGGCTGCTGTGAAAGGTTCAAAGTTGCATATCATGGAACATGGGCTTCTGGAACCTGTCCTGGTCCTGTTTCCCCAAAATGTAAGAAGGTAGTACATTTCACAAGAGAGGCTTTTTTCAGTTGAAATAGACAGTTTTTCACCAAATGAAATGTGTCTTATATTTGTGAAGTGATTTTGTTTTTCGATCTGATACAGTCTAATAAAGGTCTTTAACTAGGTTATGCCTATGGTATTTCTGTATCCTACTGGTCAGTGTTTGCTTAGTATCCCAGTATAAACGTTAATAATTGGTTAATCTGATTTTCCTCATGAAATACATATGTTTAAATGGTTAGTTTAAGAACTGATGTATACACGGAGATAAAGGTTGAAGACCATACTCGAATGGCAGTATTGGAGAAAGCCATGCTGATTTGATGAAAATTCTTGTTGGGCATAAGTGCTCTGTGGAGATCTTCCAGATTTATATTAATGCATGTTTATTGGTGATATAATTTTTATTTTTTTATTTTTGTGAGTACTTCATGTCGTGTGTAGCTTTTCTTGCAAAGATGCATCAGCAAAACTCAAAAGTCCCAGATATAGTACAATTTAGTCCTTTAGCTGTAGCAAAGTATCTCCCTCCAGCGCTTTACAATTGTTTAAAAACCTGCATTTCTTATGCCCTATCCTACCCTTGTCACTACAAGGTAACTCTGACAAATGTGAAACAAAATGTTTGAAAGCAATCGCTTTTGTCTTAGTCATATTCTCCAAATTAAACAATTGAAGAATAGTGCCTTTGTTTGCAAGACGCTCATATTATTTTCATTCCAGTTTAAATAACTATTTAGTATGGTACAATGTGGCATGCTAGAATATTGTGAGTATTCTCTCATAAACATCTCTTGCTAACCAAGAGATCACAGACAGGCAAATATATTTATTTCTTTGAGATTGGGGTCTGTGTGCCGTTGCACATATGCATATGTTCCCTGACTTCAGGCTCTGACTTTAAGACTTACCCTCTTCTTGCTATGTCTTTGTTCTTTCCTCTGCTCCTCTCATCGTCACTTTTGAACTCCTGCACTGGTTCTCTGGTCTTCATAACATCTTTACATCTGAGTTCTCTCTCTCTCTCTCTCTGACGTCTGTCTCTTTTAACTACGTTTCACTTTGGTGCCTCTGATCTCTCTCTCTCTCTCCCCTCTGTGCCTTTGAGGTATTTTTTTAATGTTGCTCTTCTGATGAATCACCACCTTTCCCTTGATCTCTCACCACCTCAGTGACTCTTTGTTGTTTTTCTTTTCATTTACGTATGTATGCTGGGACACTACCTTACTACTGTTTTCCTATCTGTTGGTCTCTTAAAGCTGTGGCTTTCTTGACTCTTCCAGTCACCTCTCTCATGCATCTGGGTTTTTGTAGACTCACTGTCTCCACAGTACTACTGATCCTTCTGTCTGAGATCTCTGTCACTTGTCTTTCATAGCCTCGTGCCTTATCTATAGTTGTAATCTCTCCTTCAAATGTCTGCACCTTTGACGTTTGTCAACTATGCTTTTCGCTCTTGCCATCTTGTGCTGCTCATTTTCTGTCTAGTTTCTGTGCCTTTGAGCTCTTGTTTTCTCTCTCTTGCATGAGTACTTCTCACTTATATCTTGTTGATCCTTCTGTGACATCTGGGTCTTTGGGATATAGCTATATCTTTTTCTCAGATGTGCTACAGTCTCTTTGACTTGTGAGAATTTGAGGACTTTCTCGTATCTGTGCATCTGGTCTTCCAGTTCTTCTTCCTACACATTTAATCTCTGTCATCCCACTTTGCTGATCGGTCAGTAGATCACCTCTGTGCTTTGGAAACATTTGTCATTCTTTCTCTATTGTTTCTGTACCTTTTGTATTTGTATGTTTCTCTCTCATCTGTGTGCCTCTAAACACTTTGTCTGATCTCTCAATGTTCCATCTCTCACCAGTGTGCCTCTGACCTTATTCTCTTTACGTCTTCACCTCTCCTCTGTCTCTTCATCTCTCTGCTTTTTGTCTGTCTCTTGCACATAAGCCTTTTAGCTTGATGTCTTTCACTCTGCTTTTTAGCTCTCTCTCTCTCTCACACCTGCTTGTTTATCCTCCCCACCCCCTAGTTTCAATTGATAGCTGGTGGTGGAAATCTTCTTAATCCTTTATTCTATATTTTAGCCTGGGAAGATAGTGTGTGAAAAGAAGGAACAGAAGAAATTTCCATACGCTTCTCCTTTGCTTTCCTTAGCAGGCACCAAGCTGAGGAGTGCATAGAAGGGGCTGTAAGTCAGGGGTCTGTTTAAAGAAAAAAACCTTCCTCTAGCCGTCTCCTTTCAACCTTAACCTCCATATATTGTGCTTTATGTCTAGAGAAGATGAAGAAAGTGTGGTAGGGTTAATGGAAGGAGCTTTGCAGTTTACTCCAGCTCAGAGCTGAAGTAAGTCCAGCACCACACATGGTTAACCACTGGTACAGAAACGTGTAGAAAATAATGGAGGTAGGGGTGTAAAATAAAAAAACATAAAATAAATTAGTTTACAATAATATTTAACATAAAATATTTTACTTCATTATCTTTTCGAGATAGAAAAACATTTTTGCTTTTCCCTATACTTTCCCAGGGAGACAGTCTGGGCTGCGATATCCGTGTGGTAAAATACAGGTAAATCGAAAAATCTGAAAAACAATTATTAACTTTATAAAATATGAGTAAATATGTTTTTATGTTAAATAATATCGTAAAATAATTGATTGTACATATTTTAAATGTAGCACAAATTAAACAAAATGCCACATCATTATTGGTTTAATTTTGGATTCAATATTTAGTTTTACATTTTTAAATAAATATTAAATACAAATTACTTTGCTGAAATTTAAATTAAAAAATAAATTCCAAGCAAAAGTTTAAAAAAAAATATTCTGCATAAATAATTATTAAGGTTGATGTTTAGAATTCAGAGTAATTTAAATATATTTTATAACATTTAATGTTGCATTGATTTTACATTTTAAAGTGTTACAATATTTCATTATTAAAACATATTTTATTTTATATATTAAATTATTATTAAAATTAATTGTATTTTAGCTATTCTAAATTTTTTTGTTTAATACTATTTCTTAGGGGGTGTTATTAAGCCCACATCTCCATTATTTTCCATGGTGGCTGTTGCAGTACCACTGGTTGGCCACTTGTGGTGCTGAAATTAGAACTGTTGTTTTTTTTTTTTTTTTTTGCAGTAGTAACTTTTACACGTAGATTTGGGTCCACCCCCTTTTTCAGGAGGTGGACAGTGTATATGTCTACACTTCTGAGTAAGTTTACACTTGCATTTTGTGAATAGCCCAAAGTAGTTAAGTTATTCAAAAATATATTAGCAAACTTACATTTGTAAATTACTCATGAGTGTAAGTTACCCATGTAAATATCCCCGTAGCATGATATCTGGAAGAGATGGAAGTAGTGGTGGGTTTGAAAGCTGTAGTTTCTGCTCCTGCTCCCTCATGTGCTACCAGAACATCCTGATCTTCAGAACAAAACATTGCAGAGATCTAGTCAGTACCCTCACACCCTTTGTTACACTGAAATTTGTTTTATTGTATTCAAATGGGTCCATAGATTTCGTTTGGAAGATACCCTTATTTCTTTCCCCGTCCATAACACCTGTTGTGGCTCTTGTCTTCAGTTTGGGGCCAGCTCTTCTGCAAAGTAAAACATTTACCTGTCTAAACTCCAGACATCATACCACAAGGGGCTATAAGTACCTCATCATTCCAGGTAAAAAGCTGAGGATAGAAGTACCATGAACCCAAAACAAAAAGAAGAATAATGAAGCAGAGCAAAACGAAAAAAAAGAAAGAATGGAGCAGATGTATTGGTCAGATTCACCCTTACACTAGATATCTATGAACCACATCATTGCTGCTCGTCAGACTGAATACCTGACTTGTATTCAGAACAAACAACTAAAATAAAATGTAGTTGTACTTTTTTTTTTTTTTGTGACACTACTTATTATGTGTTTCGTTATGCCTTCTTTGCAGATCACATGTATGTTTTTGAAGGTAAAGACTATTCCAAAGAACCAAGCAGTAGAGACAAAGATGCATTTGATCAACTGCTAGACCTTCAGAAGGTCCTTCTGGATGAGACTGACAAACATGGAAGAGCCCTTAGATCAAAGGTACACTATTTATTTGCTGGCTAATGTGGTCGTAAATGATCTTTGAATTTTAGACTGTGCTATAAGACCCATATAATCTGCATACCAGAAATAACTGTGAAAATCCGTTTTCTCCTGACATATGAGAAGGTTTGTTTCAGATAACTGGTCACAAAGCAGTTTCTGTCCCACTTCAAGGTGACAGGGATTCCAGAAGATTGCATTTGGAGGGACCTTATGTTATAGAACCAGAATAGTGCTGATGCACCATTTACTTTTGTTCTCACAGGTTCTACCTTCAAGTGCAATGTTCCTGCCATTAAATACTTCCAGTAGGAAACAAGTACTAAGCCCAGAAGAGTTGGAAATTAGAAGGATAAAAAGACAGGAAGCCGCAGCTAAACGAGCTAAACAAATACAGGAAGCCAAAAAGAGAAAAGAAGAAGCTGAATATAAGCAAAGGTATGAAAACGTAAAAAAATATATATACACACACACATATTTTTTTTTAAAATTATTTATTTATTTTAGTGTCAACTCATTTCAGTCGTAATCAAGGCTGCAAGCCAAAACCCATTGACGCTTTCACAAGCAAGCCTCAGAGTGCCATGCCCTTACATGAATGGAGTAAAAGGATTTGATCATGGCAGTATTTCATTTGGGTGAGATGAGTACAGCATGCTTGAAGTATACTTCATTGCCAGGAAGTAGAAGTGCACTTGGAAAATGAAAGGAAAGGGTTCTCAGTGGCAGCTTTGGAAAGTAACATCTACACTCTGTGACAAGTGCATAGTTCATTTTAAAGTTTGAAACACTGTTTAAACTTCCTTTGATGCATTCTTATGCTTCTGTCCATTATGTAAAATAATTAATGAGGATGTTGAAATACATGTGGAGACCCCCTCATGTAGCTGCAGTTGTGAGTGATTGAAGGCTAGGTTTCATGATTGTGCATTTGATATTCCTACAGCCCCTCCACGGTTTGCCACAGGTAAGGTGCGTAGATGAAGGGTGGGGTATCACTGCCTCCTTTAGTGGCAAGGAGGGTGTTGTGGCAGAGGATGGCCTGAATCTTGCTGCGAGTAACAGTGTCTCTACAGAGGCTGATAGTATGATGCCTGCAGGGTATTGTGTGTGCATCATTTTGTTGCTTCATGTGTAGATACCAAGACCTGTTCCGGGCTTTTTGATCAGTCAGGTGCAAACTGTAGTTTTGTAGCTAATGATTTTAGGCCTGCTTCCAGTGGTGGTTTCTGTACATGGGCGTCGGGGCTCCACCCCCTTTACAAACTAAGCGATCATTTTTTTTTTTTAATTACAAAATAATACCCACTTTTTTAACTTTATAAAACAGAGGGCACACTGTCTTCCCCATTCACCTACACCAGCATTTTTGTTGTCGTTGCTCAGTGCAGCAAGTGACATGACATCACATGATCACTTCTTTAACTGATCCCCAGGCCCAAAGTGAGTCTATTTGCAGGGCTGACAGTCTCACAGCCCTGAGGCCTGTGAGGTCATCAGCTCAGCAAAGACCCAGCATCAAGGCCTAGTCTCCACCACCTGATGACATGGAGGCCAAGTTAGCCCCGGGTGTTTTTTTTATTCAGGCCCTGAACCGCTTAGCCTCCACGTCAATCAGGGAGTGGAAGAGAGCATTGTCACCCTACCCCACCCTTTCCCAACTTGCCACAGGGCGTGGGTGGGACCTCACCCCGTGACGAGCTGGGAAAGGGTGTGGCAGAAGGGAAGACCCGGACCGAAAGCACTGCAGGAAAGGTTCCGGACCTGTTGCAGTGTTGCGAGCGAGTTGTGACTCGTTGTGGTCGTCGTGGACCGTCGCAACTTCGCAAGCAGCATGCATATCTGAAGGAGTCCGGCACTCGTCAGATTAGCACCAAGTGAAAAAGAAAGGTAAGACCGGCTAAAACATTAACAGCTGCCGGGCTAGTCCTCATGCAAGCGCGTGGCCGCATGCATATGGAATGACGTGGCCAATAGCGACGCAGTCGGTATGTGTGCATTACCGGAATTGTGCTTTTTAAAATGTGAGCCTATTGTGCGTTGGGCTTTGCATGGAAAACTGCATATGGAAACTATGGTAGCCTTTTTTCAGAAAAGAAAAACATAAACCCGGCATTTGAGCCAAACTGACTTGAGTGAGCAGAAAGTATGCAGTCATTTCTGATCAGCTACATCACCACAAAAATAAACCACACCGACTTCTAGGGTAGTGGGGAACTTTCCTTAGTTAAAAAACAACTCTGAGTGTGCCACCGATAATAGGAAGGAGACCCAGTCCCAGGACTAGGATGGAGCCAGGCTTACAGCCAGCAGGCCGAACAGAATCTGTGCACTGGCCGCTCTTGAACGAGCATAGTGTCAGAGCCAGAAGAGAACCAATAGAGAGCCAGGACATGCATATGGAAACTCTGGCTGATTACATATGGTACCCTTTTCAGAAATGTAGTAAAGAATGATACCAAGAACAACGATGTCCTTGTGCAAGTAACCTTTATTGGAGCACTCACACACGCTCCTAACGAACAAAACGCTTCTCATCGTAAGCCGACAGAAAACGTTCCATTCTAAACATTCTAAAATCTGAATTCACTATTACACATCTCCTTCTTTTCAAACAAGATGAAATAAACAAGTGAATAAAACAAAAACAACAAAAAAACTGCAATAAACTTTGTAAGATAAGTTCCTACATTAGATAAGACCTCGTAATATAATTTTTTTAAAACCCTAAACAAATGTTGTCTAATACATTATGTAATCATTGTATTTGTTTGGTAATTTTTTATGTCTGCTGGCCCTGACACCAAACTCATTCATGTTAACATTTGAAGAACTATATTCTTCACGATGACCCAACAAAGTATTGTCGGTATAACCTGTTCTACTGTTTGAATAAGCCTTGACTGATTCACACCCAAAATCAGGATCAGATAGATGACTTAATTTGTGACAGCCTTCAAAGTTTACACGTGCTAACCTGGAACAATGCCACCATGAACCATTACTCAACATAGCTGAAGACCTCCCGACCCTAATAACTTACCAAGGTTTTGAATACTTTGATTCTCCCTTTCTGACATGTGTGGGAAGCTTGATCTTAACCCAATCATCAACATTAAAACGTAGACTCCTTTGTTCATTTTGCTTGCACTTATTTTTGTTCTTAAACTCAACATTCATCTTGGCCTCATTGTATATCCTATTCATGTCATAAATCTGTACTTTGTTTTGCAACCAAGATGGATTTAGACCTAGTCTTGGTTTCCTTCCTTTCAACATTAAAAAAAAGGTGAAAATGTAGTTAAACAATGAGGTGTACAGTGATAAGACCAAATCATTTGTGCAACATGTTCCTTAACATTAATCTTAGCATTTAAAGCCAGTTGTACTGCCTCTACTAAAGTTCTATTGAATCTTTCAACTAAACCGTTCATATTGGGTGCATATAAAGCAGTTCGTTTATGTTTAACTCCTAAATTAGACAAGAAATCTTGTAATTTAGAAGAAGTAAACTGTGTACCATTGTCAGTAGTGATACTATCAGGATAACCTTCTTTTCTGAAACAATCGTTTAGAAACTCAATTACTTCCTCAGTACTGGGTCGCTCAATCCACTTATACTCAACCCATTTGGAGAAATAATCAATAATAACCAATATATATACTTTTTCCAAACTAATACCTTCATAAGGACCAAGTAAATCCATAGCTAAATCCTTCCATGGTTGTTCTGGAAACGGTAATACATTAACCTCAGTTTTCTGTGTCTTCAAAACTTTATCAGAATCCTGACACAACAAACAATTCTTAATGAAAACAACTACCTCTGAATCCATGTGCGGCCACCAAAACTGATCTCTCAATTTTTTTATAGTTCCAGATTGTTCCAAATGTCCAATATGGGCTATAGAAATCAACTTTCTTCTTATTTCTGTAGGAGGTACGAAACATTCACCCTTTAGTAACAAATCATTTTCTATGGACAATTCATTTCTAACTTTCCAGAAAACTTGTAAATCCTTTGTTAAAGATTTCTCTAGTGGCCAACCTTTTATGATAAAACCCTTCACAATTCCAAGAACTTCATCTTTGTCATATGCTGAAACCCATTCTTTTTCTGAAATGACTTCAGAAATCGACAATACTGCATCTTTCACACTTGCAACAACACATTCTTCAATCACTTCAGAATCTGTAGACATTTCCTTACTGCCAGATAATCTCGATAAACAATCCGCTCTGGTATTCCTTGTACCTGGCAAATAAGACACTGTAAAATTGTATTCATACAATTTTTCTAAAATACGTATGAGTCTTGAAGACGCTCTACCCATACCATTTTTAGATATTAAAGAAATTAGTGGTTTATGATCAGTTCTCAATTTGAAATGTTTCCCCCATATATACATTTTAAAGTGTTCAACAGCCCACGCACAGGCAAGTGCCTCACGTTCAATAGTTGAATACCTACACTCAGCTTCAGACAATGCCCTAGAACCAAAAGCAATGGTTTGTTCAACATTCCCTTTGACTTGAGTTAATACTGCTCCTAATCCTGTTGAACTTGCATCCACAGTAATAACATTTACTGCATCACCAGAATATGGTGAAAGTGGTTTCGAATTTACAATAGACTTCTTTAATTTGTTGAAAGCATCAACCTGATCATTAGACCACCTAAATGTTTCATTTTTCTTTAGTAATACACGTAAAGGCATAGCTAAATCGCTAAAATTTTAAATGTTTTGTATCACCTGTAGAGAATGTTTAATAGGTGTGATACCTTTTCCTGAAATAGAATGACCTAAATAGTCTATTTCATTAGTTAACAATGTACACTTGTCGAAATGAATCGTCATACCCCTATCACTTAGGATTGACATCACCTTGTCCAACTTTGTATAGTGTTCCTCTTTTGTAGCTGTGTAGATCAAAATATCATCCTGAAAAGCAATGACATTCCCAACATCCTTAAATAAACAATGCATCAATTTTTGAAAAACAGAAGCAGCTGATGCCAAACCAAAAGGCATGCGTTTATATCGAAAAGCACCATCTGGAGTAATAAAAGTGGTAATGCAACGAGACTCGGGAGTTAACTCTACTTGATGGTATGCTGCCTTCAGGTCAATCTTTGAAAAAAAATTAGAACCCTCTAACTTTGTGAAAAGCTCTTGAATGCGTGGAAGTGGAAAACAATCCACCAAAATTTGCTTGTTCACAGATCTTAAATCAGCACACAAACGCAAGTCTCCTGATTTTTTCCGCACCAGAACAATTGGGGACACCCATTCTGCAGCATCAACAGGCTCAATAATATCCTCCTTACACATTCTGACTAACATCTCAGATAACTCCTTACTGACCGAAAGTGGAACATGCCTTAATTTGTGTTTGATAGGAACAGCATTTTTTTTAAGTTGAATGTAATGTGAAAATTCTGTCACCTTACCTAACTCTTTGCTAAACAAATTTTTAAATTTGTCTAATAACAACTCCAACTTATCTGTACTTGTGTTCAAAACTTGGACAGACTGTATATTATCAGACAGATACACTGGATTATTGGCATTTGGATTGAGCACCACTCCCATTTTCTTTTGATGACGCCAACCAATAACATGTAACCCATCAATGGCAACATATACTTTTCCAATAATTGACCTGTTTAAAAATGTTATATCCGCTATGAAGAACCCAAGCATATCAATCTCTTTGCCCCCAAAACCATATACTTTGACATCATTTGGTTCTAACTTTTTATCACCCCAGTTTTCATAAAAAAACTGATCTGACAAGATAGTATGTGGTGATCCAGAATCTGCCAAAACTTTCACATTCAAACCATCAATGACGATTTCACAATCAGGTGGAATATAGGGTTCTTTGTCAATTTCTGTGCAGTTAATACCCTTCCTGGTCTTTTCTGTATCAGACTTATTTATGCATAAAACCTTTTCCTTAAGACTTAGAACGAAATGATCTTCCATCTCGTTATCAAACTTTGATTCCTCCAGCGTAGATATTCTTCTGTTGGCTACCGATCTGCAAACATTGCCAAAATGACCAATCTTCTTGCACTTGAAACATTCTTTGCCTTTGGCTGGGCAAAACTTGAATTGAGATGCATGTGTTTTGGAACCACACTTATCACAAAATGTCTTACTGACATTGTATCCTGAACTTTGTTTGTTAATACTGACTTGTTTTCCTTTAGAAAATTTTCCTTTGTTTCTAAACTCATATTTCTCTGTATCATTTAAAGCTACAGCTGCAATTTCTTTGTTAATGTCATCCACATTAATAGCTTTGAAAGATTTTATTGTACATTCAACACTCTTAGCCGTGTCAATTGCTTCTCTCAAAGTGGGATTGCGTTGTCTAAGCAATTGTTCCTGAATCTTTTTATTCGAACAGAAAATAATTAACTGATCTCTAATATAAATATCCGCTGTCTCTCCAAATTCACAGTCTGCAGCCAAAATTTGTAAAGCAGAAATATATGAATCAACTGACTCATTAAGTTGTTGATGACGTGTGAAAAACTTATACCTTTCCATAACAATGTGTGGTTCCTCTGAAAACCTTTTTTTAAACCTATCTACAGCTTCTGAAAAACAGTCATAATCTCTGGCGTCTGTGCCAGATGGTGGTAGAACTGGAGGTAAATGCTCAAAAATGTCTTCAGCTTCCAAGCCAATTAAGTTGAGTTTTAACGCTTTTTTTCTGTGTGATTCAAATGAATCTCCATTAATTGCCAACATGTAGTTTTTAAAATGTCTGAACCATTTTCCCATTTCATAGTAGCCTCATTAGCAGAGTTTAAAAATGGCGGAGGAGGATTACCACAAATGTTATTCATTATGAATAGTCAAGGATAGAAAATAAAAATGAGAGTTTTTCTTCTTGTTTTTTTTTTTTAAACTGCAATAATGTGCCTTTAAATGCACTTTGATATTGCAAAAAAAAACCTCTTCACCTAAGATGGCCGCCGATTAATGACGTTGTTCTGTTACTAATCTTTTATACAAACAAAACTGTCTCTAAGATGGCTGCCAAACAACTGCCAATTCAGAGAAATAGTATGCAGTTCAGTCAAAAAAATGTTCTGCCTCACCACTTCCAGTTCCTGAAAGTATAGCATCTATCCTCCGAGAAATCCAACATCACCGGAATGCAGGGACACTCCTAAACCGTCTCCGTCTGCCATCTACAAAGTGCTGAAGATGGTGAAAATCGTCGAGTCTGTGGTGAGTGCTCCTGGTTTATAAATCGTCGCCAAAATGTAGTAAAGAATGATACCAAGAACAACGATGTCCTGGAGCAAGTAACCTTTATTGGAGCACTCACACACGCTCCTAACGAACAAAACGCTTCTCATCTTAAGCCGACAGAAAACGTTCCATTCTAAACATTCTAAAATCTGAATTCACTATTACACAGAAAAGAAAAGCATAAACCCGGGCACCATTATTTGAGCCTAACTGACCCAAGTGAGCAGAAAGTACGTAGAGTCATTTCCGATCAGCTATTTCCCTTAGGTAACAGCACGACAATCTGTGCCGTGGCCAGTCAGACGCACTAAAGACAAAATAAGCAGTTACCAGTACTTAATTTGTAAATAAAAATGTGCCGGTGCTCAAAGCCCTCCTTTTAAACACGCGGCTGCTGCAATTAAATGTGGGAACACGGAATACTAAGGCGGCGTAATCCTGAAGCCATCTTGGTCCTCTTCAATTTATATGAAGCCACTCCCTGCCCCTTCAGCTCACTCTAGCAGCTTTCTGCTTTCTCCCATTGTGACACGTTTTAGTTTTTCTCTTCCTACGTCTTTCCCATATGTGTCTTTTGCTCGCAGCAAATGTTTGAGGCAGAAGAATAAGCCCCGGCCCTCAAAAATAAGTGCTGGTGCTCAGCACCGGATACAACAAGCACAAATTAAGCACTGGTACTGATAATAAAGTGTTTCTTTTTAATTTTGAATAGGATCAAATGACATCAGACATTATTTCACTTCTTACATCACATCTCATCTGGAATCGACACATGGCACTAAAGGGATTCTGATTTTAACTCAGAAAAAAATAAACACGGTCCTATAACTTCCAACTGCCAACTGGAAAACAAACACCACACATAAATTGTTTCAAAAGTTATTTCGCTGTAAATTGTTGCAGAAAAAAATGACACTGTCTATTATTCGAAATCGTCTGCCCAGACAAACTGAATGTCTCAATCCCACATGCTGTTCAATAAAAATCAAGGCAAAGTGTTATTTATTGTTACTTGGATTTGATGTGAAGTAAAATTATGTTCGATGGCATCTGTCGCTGTAGATACACATGGTCTGCATAGCTCGCCATCTGGTGTTGAGTCGGAGTGTTACAAGTTGTTTTTCTTCGAAGAAGTGTTTTCGAGTCACTGGACCGAGTGGCTCCTCCTTCTGTGCTCATTGCGCATGGGCGTCGACTCCATCTTCGATTGTTTTCTTTCCGCCATCGGGTTCGGACGTGTTCCTGTCGCTCCGAGTTTCGGAACGGAAAGATAGCTGAAAACGGAAGATTTTCGACGGTATCGTTGCGATCCGGTTCGAGATAAACACATACGACAACGCATTGAACATCGAAGCGCTTCGGTGCCCTTCGGGGTAGATTTCGGCACACCGTCGGGGCCTAGTCGGCCCGACCGCGTGGAGAACAACGCCGATGGAACGGACCCCGTTTCGATTCTGCCCTGAATGCCACAACAAATATCCCTATACGGACCAACACTCGGTCTGTAACGTGTGCCTGTCACCCGAGCACAGCGAAGAATCCTGTGAGGCCTGTCGGGCGTTCCGGTCCCGAAAAACTCTGCGCGACCGTCGAGCGAGAAGACTGCAGATGGCGTCCACGCCAAAGGAGCATCGACAGTTCGAGACAGAAGAGGAACAGGAGGAATCCTTTTCCATCCAGGATTCAGACTCCGACGAACTCGACAATACAAAAACTGTGAGTAAGACGTCGAGATCAGAAATTAAAAAAGGCAAAAAGGCCCAGGGGACGCCACTGCCAACCGGCCATGGCTCAACCCAACTTCACGGTGACCAACAATCGGCACTGAAAAAGGCCCATTCAGTGTCGAGATCGTCCGACTCCGGTCGAGACACCGGCACGCAGCCTCCTCGGGACCGAGAGAGTGCTAAAGAGAAGCATCGACACCGAGAGTTCGTTTTATTAGTCTACTTCAGACATACCGGGCTAAAATGTTACAGTGGCGATGCATTGAGCTTAATTTTCAAGGGCGATCTACTCACTGCATAGCGGCTGCATTAAAGGCTCGAGGGCTCATCCCTTGTTTGTTTAGACTCATTTAAGACCACAACATCACCATTTTCCTTATTAGCGTCACTGCACTTACACATGCTATATAAGCTGCTACAGGGCACCTTCCCTGATACTGTTGCCCCTCAATGAGGAGACTGCGCTGAAGGGCATGTCATTGCACTTGAGAAGCAGACAAAATCTGAGGCAAAATCGATGATATGTGCCTCTCCCAGTCTGGTTCATGTTGCATCCCTTTAAATGTATTTGCTCTGCAAGGTGTGCAGCCAGCAGAAAGAATACTGTGCACAATTCTGGAGGCTTTTCCTGTAGTTTAGAATCAATGGAGCTTGCATTCTTGAGCTCTTTTCTGGGGAATTATACTGTCCAGTTCTAGGGGCCTTATTCCGGAGTACCCTTTTCCATTTCTGTTGGTTTCAGCTAGAATGGTGTGTGCACGTATAGAACCGTATTTCTTTTCAGTTCTATAGGACTCATGTAATGCTTTTATTAAAGTTCTAGAAACCACATGTGTTTATTATGTGTAGTGAGTGTCAGAAGCATCCTGAGGCTTCATTCTGTTCAGAGGATTCTCAAGAGAATGGAACAGTGCTAACAGCCAGAGCAGCACATGTGTTTTGTGCAATTGGTTTTACTGCAAAATATGTCCTCAAAGACACAGATTTTGTACTAAAATATAGCGAGCACTAAATGCCACTTTTGTTGAATTTCATGTAATTATGCAAAAGCAAATTATGTGAATTTTACACACCCCTGGTGCCAAGGTACAGTTGCAAATATGTAGCAAGTTTCTCGGTGGGAGTGGGTGTGGGAGTGCTGCGTTGCTTTGCATCACTCTTACCCAAAGTTCCTTGATGTTGTTGACAAATGCAGAATGAAAAGCTTTTAACATATTCAAACTGTTCAGTGGTTTCTGATGTGTATCCAATGGTCCATAGTCTCAAAGCATATATCATATTTCAATTATTCACAGGCACCAGGGAGAAGGTCAGCCGATAGTTAAACCTCAGGCAGCAGAGTGGAAACCAGCAGCAAAAATGTCTACAGGCACCACAGGAAATCAGCAGATAGTTTGACAAGTACCAGGAAGGAGATCAGCAGATAGCTTGTCAATAGGAACAAGAGAGGAACTCCGCAGAAGTTCGTCTCCATACTCCTGAGGAACTGAGCAGATAGTTTATCAGGAGGCATGATTTACTAAATCAGCAGAAAGTTCATCACCTATTGCTAAAAAGTAACTTGAAGTGCACTTGCAAGTGGAAGAAGAATCTATAATCTAGTTTAGCCTTTCTTTGTCTTGTTCATTTAATTGTTTGCAAAAATTAACACAGTTGACAGTTTACTCACAAAACCATTTCTGGGAATTACACCTGAAGACAAGCTTCGTGTTAAAGCACTAGGAACAGAGAAATCCAACATAAACATTGAGCAGTCTGCCAACGACCGGGGGAAAAGTTACACACGCAGGTTTACACGAACATGGTTCGATAAAATGGAGTGGCTTACTGCCAGTTCTTCTAAGAATGCCTTGTTCTGTTTCCCCTGCTTGCTCTTTGGGGTTGAAGTTAGCGGGACTAGAACAGGAGTTACTGATCTAAAGCATCTGCCACAAAAAATAAAGAGATACGACTCCAGTGAATGCCACTTGACCAATGTATTAAAGTTATCTTTGTTTGGAAAATCAAATATTGCACTTCAGTTAAATGAAGCTTACCGCAAGGTAGTAATCAAACATAATGAGGAGGTTGATAAGAACCGCTATATATTATCAAAATTGATTGACTGTGTGAAACTTTGTGGAGCCTGTGAATTGGTGTTGCGAGGCCATGATGAAACAGAAGAGTCACTAAATCCAGGTGTCTTCAGAGGGCTGGTTGATTTTGTGTCCAGTATAGACAGTGCAATGGAAGCACACTTGAAAAATGCAACTGTGTTTAAAGGCACTTCTAAGACAATCCAGAATGAGTTGCTTGACTGTATGCTGGAGGTAACAAGAGAAACCATTGTACAGCAATTAGGAAGCACTGATCACCTGGCTATCCAGGCTGATGATACAACTGATGTCTCTACGAAGACACAGTCAGTACTTGTTTTTTGCTACATTGATGGCAATTCCATGGTGGTAGAAAGATTTTATTGCTTCTCGTAGCTGAAAGATTCATATGCCGATACAATTTCAGCAGCTATTCTTAATGAACGTAACCCAATATTACCGGGGCATAGTTGTAAAGAGTAGTTAATTGCTCTGAGCTATGATGGCGCTAGTGTCATGCGTGGTGCCTCTGGTGGTGTTAAAAAAAATAATCAGAGATATATACCCTAATGCACACTATGTCCACTGCTACGCCCACCAACTAAATCTAATAATGGGACAGACTGCATCGAAAATATCCAGTCAGAATTTTCTTTAAAGAGCTGGGTGGCATTACTGCATTTTTTTCCCGTTCTCCAAAACGGACTGAAGTTCTTGAACAGATAGTGGCAAGAAGAATACTGAAAGGGTCTGCAACTCAGTGGAACTTGAACATTCAAGCTATCAATATAATTCACGAACACAGAGATGACCTTGTAGAATGCATGAAATGTATTACACAAAACACTACATTTGATTCCACTTCTTTATTTGCAGCAAAAGGCTTTACCAGAACTCTGGAAGACAAGGAGTTTCTTTTTTTTCTTTTTATGTTCCACAGCATAATGCCTCATGTCAATATTTTATACAATCAGTTGCAAAAGCGAGACATTGATACTTTATTTGTACAAAGGGCCACTTCAGACTTTGTGATAAGCATCAACAAGGTACGGGAATCCATTGACACTTTGGACTCTGAATTGCCACATGATTCTCAATTTAAAACCACAAACTGCAGATAAGTACCTTGATACAGGAGGGAAAAGAAGTATGTGACATTATTGTGGTGCATGCCAGGGAGCGCTTTGCATTTACAAGGCATCTTGTCAGTGCAACACTACTGCATAGTGAGCTGTTTCAAAGACATGCCAAATGTTTTCCTAGTGCAGCTCTCAGTGAAACAGTGGGAGCATATTAAATGCTAACAAAGTCAAGACTACGCACTGAGCTTTCAATCATGTATGGAAGACAGGATTTTCATCAGGCTACAGGCGGTGCTGTGTCTTCATATATATTTTTATGTTAAAATAACCTACAGAAATCTTTTTCTGAGACTCTAAAGTTATTGAGAATTGTCATCACAACGCCCATGACAGCTTCTGAAGCTGAAAGATGTTTTTCTACACTGAAGAGAATAAAAACATTTTTAAGAAACACAATGACTCAAGCTCGACTAAATGCATTAGCCATGCTATCAGTGGAAAAGGAACTAATAAATCAGATTCCAGAATTCAACAAAAGAACTATTGAAACGTTTGCTCACATTAAAAAACGTTGTGCAAACTTTCTGTGTAAATAGAAACCATGGAAATGCATGTAGTGTTGTAAAATATTGTTCCTAGGGAATACAGTTTTGGTTTAGTTTGTATTGTAAGTAACATTAAGAAATACTGTAGGTACCTTGTATGCAAGAAAGTGCACCATGTATTCAGTGTATGTTTCAGTACTTTGCATTGCCTGAGAGGAATTCAGGCGAGCTTCTCCTTACAAAGCCACATAACCTTAGTGTTGTTCAGGGTATTAGATAATATACCTTTTACTGTTTCTTTTTTTTTAATGTTCACCAGCAAATATGGCCCAGTTATGTAAATAACCTAAACTCTGCAGAGCTTTGGACAAACTTACAAACCACAGCCAGACAGACTGACAATGTATCTTCCATGACATACGTAAAGATGGTGCATACTGACCAACAACAGTCTTGTAAGAAGCTACAGGATTCTATGTATTGCTCTCATCTTTCCTGAGGGTATTATAGTCGTGGTTTGCAAACTTTAGCTGTGCAGCAACGTTTTTTGTAGGAGAAGGGATTTTCTGATGGCTATCCAGCTGATGAAGCATTAGTTGTTTGCTCTTTTCCAAATTGCAAAATCATAAACTGTAATGTTTGCTGTGCTGTTAGAAGCCTGTAGAATCCTGGACATAGTCTTTTTTTTACCATATCTAGGGCTATGAGTACCACATGGACTGATAATGAGTGAATTTGTTGATAATATTTCTTACTTTATAATGATGGACTTCCTTACTGAATCAATATGACTTAATATCCTTTTCTTCTGATTTGCAGAAGAAATGGAAAATCACAACTAACCTCCTGAAAAAATGCGCACGCCCATCCCCCCGCTGCCAAGCCCAGCCCCACCACTCCCAAATCTCACCAGCCACCACTGCCTGCTCCACTGTTATGTTTTACCTCCAGGAGCACAAGAGAGTTAGAACCTCACTTACTGGAAACATTCATGGATAGGGGCAAAGGTTGAGGAACGTGCACAGGTCGTTGAAGACATTCATCCTTCCTGCATGCCTTACTCTGTTTCTAGAATGTTCTAAGTGGGCTTAAGCCCATGTCACCAATGGCATATACGATCTTGGTGGGCCTGCTCTGGAGAGAAGCTTTATGCATTCCTCTCACTAGACCCTGAAGAGGTGGTTGTCAGTGTTGATTCTCTGTGAGCAAGTGTCAACCTCCATCCAGAACTCACTAAAAATGTGGTCACACTCAGCTAAGTGTAACACTAATGATGGGGTGCAGTGAAGAAAGAGGTATTTGTTTCGATCTTTACAATCATTACTGCTAAAACTATGTATATTTTACTCTTCAGTGCACCAACTGCGCTCCATATCTGTACTTGCTGCCACCAGCCATGACCCTGGGCAGCATGGTCAAGTGAAGCTACCCTCTCAAGTCTACTAGATGGGAAGATCCATTTCGATTCTTCTGAGTCTTAAACCCCACCAATGATTTTTTTAAGAAGCTCCATAACTGCAGTTTTTTGTGTGTTATTTGGAATTAGTGGCCCAACAAATTGTTCCCCAAAACGAAAAATGGATGGGACCCATCAGGACAGTGGGAACAATGACAGACATCAGCCAGTGCACAGATGGTCAGGGGCTTTTGTCCTCAAAGCAGTGTTTTGTACAAGAAGTTAAGATTTGTTTCAAGTTCACACTTGCATATACACACATTTGTGATACCACTATGACTCACAGTGTGATCTTGCTCCTGTTTCATTCGGCACCAAACAACCTGTGCCCTTAATGGGAAGTGGTTGTTGTCAAATAGGAAACCCGAGGTTACATATACAGTATGCATTTTGGATAAAGGGAAAAGGTGGGTTTCCATACATGATACTCAGTATAGGCACTCCTGCTGTCTCATGCCTTCACCATATATGTTATGTGACTGTGGATTCACAGAAAGTGATTATGTGCCTTATTGGTCCATTGGTACAGAAATGGATGACAGGCAGCCAATCACCCCAAAGTAATAAAAATGTTTTAATTTTTAACCTGCCTCAATAAAGGGTAGAATGCAAAGTCCATAAACATTGAGAAATGGTATTTTGTGAGTGCTAGAGATAGCTTCTGAAGTAACTGCCTACGGCATCTTAAAACACCAAAACCTTAGAAGATGTAAAAGTGAGTTTCAGACCAAGGTCTCATCTTCAGTCTTTGCCTAATAAATATGATGTCAGGTCACCGCTGATGCATGAGGCCTGTAGATGAGGCTTTGCATCAACAAAAACAGCCTAGGGAAAGGGTTTCCTTACAACTCTGATGACACCGACCTCTTAACAGGGTTCCAAATCTGCAAGGACCATTCTAGTAAACCATAAAACTACCTTAAAAGGTGTTTACATTTGTCATGGCTTTCACCCCTATAGAGATCTAAGGCTCTCTTCCATGCGTCCTCTAGTCCACTAGCTATTCAAGAGTAAAATAACAGTCCATAAAATGCAGGAGCCAAACTTGCATTAGTACTTTACTGTTTAAGCATGAAGGAAAAACGCATGCTAGTCAAACTCATGTGACCAAGGATTCTGTGAGAGGGTCATTGATTTTTTCACAATGTATTTGCTGTCACCAAGTAGTTGACAGATGACATGGAGACTGATCACCTGTATTTCCATTGGCAGACATAAATGGAAGGATTAGTCACTTTTTATACTATTAACATTGTATAGAGTTTTTTATTATTACCATCACTTGGATAAAAGAATATTCTGGTGAGGCAACCAGGTCTAACACTGGTTCAGAGAAAAATAAAGTCGAATCATTTGCAGTGATTTACTCTGTGATAGATGGTGTTTTTGTTACCTATCTGTAGTTATGCTTAAGGTATTCATGGGAGGATTAAATAGTGTAATTAGTAGGGACCACTAGTGTTTTACTTCAGATTGTTATGGTGGATACCTTATCCCATGTTCAATGGTACTCTTTTTGTTTGTTTTTCACTTTCATTGCCTTAGTGTTAGAGATTTTGAAGACCCTTGTGGTTGATTTGTCACTGAATTTAAATCCTACTTTTAAAGCAGGCCCTTTATGTCTTCACTGAACATACCTCACTAGTGTTCCATAGTTCTGTCTTGAGCACAGTTCTCTATTGCTGCACTGTATAAATTCCACAGTAGCACTGGAGGAGGGCCTTTGAGTCATTTTATGTTGTAGAGGGCAGGTGGCTGTTTTAAAAAAAAAGCCATGTTGCAGATTCAAAGTACTGAAATGAATGGTTCACAAAATATGTTCCTGTAAGGATTTGAATGCTGTGCGTTCCAAGCATTTGGGCGATTACTATCTAGAGTTAAAAAATGTGAAGTGAGTAATCTCGTACTTTATTTTTATATATTCCTTTCTGTTTGTAAGTCTGTTTTCTATTTATTTATGCTGTTTTATGTACAGCTCCTTTATCAGGAGTTATCAGGGAATTGAAAATACATTATAACAATATAATCAGTGGAGAGTCGAGGAGGGAGAAATTTCAGAAGCACATCTGCTGTTGTTTGTTAACTGTATTTCAATGAGTCATGTTTGTAATGATTTCAAATCTGTATTTAAAGCAAGGGGAAATATGTTTTTTCATTTCCAGGATGCAGTGGTGGGAGTCTTGTGGTTATAAGTCGTCCTGCATTTCTTCAGATGAAAGTGATGCTGCAGAGGAATCGGAAGAGGAAAATGACTTTGATTTAGAGTCTGCCAGTGAAGAGCAAGTCGAAATAAACTATGTCATTGGTGATATTACCCACCCTAAGGTCCAAGAAGAGGATGCAATTATTGTTCACTGTGTAGGTATGTCTAACGAAGTTAAAAGCTACTTGTATTCTGTGTAACTTTTAATTACAAATTTCAAACCAGAAGAATAACATGCTTTTGTTGACCCTACTCCAAAGCAAGGCACAATTCAAGGGTAAACCATGGCCAGGTGGAACTGGCCATGTGCACATTATGACTAACAATGATTTGCCCAGGGACATACAAACATGGGAGAGTCATATTGAGGGTACATTTATTTACCATATGTTTTGTTTCTTTTCAAGCCCTATCTCTGTATTTGCAACATTTATTTATTTATTTTAAGTCTGGTGTGCCTCATACATTATATATACAACATTTAAGATAGCATGCATGCCTTTACTACTGTGTGTGCAGCACTCATAGAACTATTCTTTTCCGAGTACAGACATTTTTGAGATGTAACAGAGGATCATTTGTAATAGCTCATTATTTCTCACAGTATTTGACAAAGCACTCCACTCCCACAAAGATGTGAAGGAGCTGCAAATTTAATTTACTAATATACAGGAGAGTGTAGTGACACCACTGCATTAACACTGCCAGTTCAAAAGGTAATTGAATTGGATGAGAAATTAAAAGGGCCAGAAACACAGGTATGGTAGTTAACCCAGATAAATAAGAAGAAGACTGTAGATGATAACCAGCACTACGTATTGTACAGTCCCTTGGTCTACGACAGTAATGTGGATGTTATAGGCTGAAAAAACACTAAGATGAGTCTTCAGGGCCTCAGGGACCTGGTGCTGCTACTTGACAAGG
This sequence comes from Pleurodeles waltl, assembly GCF_031143425.1. NCBI lineage: Eukaryota > Metazoa > Chordata > Amphibia > Caudata > Salamandridae > Pleurodeles > Pleurodeles waltl. Next base: position 313,069,857 of record NC_090447.1, on the reverse strand, counting down.
AATTGCATGGATAGAATACTCGAGCAAGCGAAGCAGAACTAAACATAAACATAGGTTAGATCCACCTCTTTCCTGATTTGGTCTTGGGCAACTGAAGAGGGGAGAAGAGAGATGAAACCCTCAAATAATGAATCAAAATGGGTATATAAGCAAAAATCCTGTCTCTCTCAAAGTTGAATAATGGGAATGAAAAATACCTCTTCTGGAAGGAAGATGATGTATGACAATTACTGGTCAGCCTGATCGCCTGACCTTTCCCCCTTCGCTTCCCCTGAAAAAGACTGGGGAGGCAGCTGGAGCAAACCCCAGATGGGCTCAACACGGTAGATTTAGATGCACCCCAAATGCTAATGAAATGTAAGTGCTAAATATAAATTGCAATAGTATGTGTTTTTTTTTTTTAAATCGCTGGTATTGTTTATGACATATGGAGGCAACATATCAGCTCTACGTTTTGAAAGGCTACCAGAGACGTTCTTTGTTAGTTGTTTCCCAGGTAGACTTCAGCAAAGATACAAGGGGTGGAGAAGTTAAGGAGGGAGGATTGGCAAAGGTAAATCAATATTATCAGGAATTGTCAAAGTTGTAATCGAGCCATATCTGAACGTTTTAAACAGTAGTACCCAAAATAGGCATCAGAGATTCAATGCTGCTGTTAAATATAACATCTTCCCAGCTGTACAGCATACCAAACATGTGTGTGTAAGATGATAAAGCTAGGCTTGTGTCTTTTTATTTCAGACAATTCTGGTTCTTGGGGAAGAGGAGGCTTATTTACAGCTTTGGAATCGCGATCTGATCAGCCCAAAAAAGTATATGAGATGGCAGGAATGATGAAAGGTAAATTCTAAAGTAAGATCTCTTATGAGTTGAAGTTTTGTGGCGCTCATGATTTAAAGAAAGCTTAAGCTGTTGTTATTAACATAGTGAAACATGTAATTTTGTTTGGGAGGTTAGGTAAATAAGGAATCTTTTCCTTCATCATATCCTTTTTTTGTTACAGCTAGACCAATACATATACAAACAGATGGGAAAGCAAACCAATCGTACAGGAGATAATCGCGGATTCCTGTATCTTAAAAAAAGAATCCCAAATGAACGCATCGAACTGCATTCTTGTTAGCTTGATAGGGACACTTCATGAGCTGTCCGTCTTCACAAATTGCCAGAGCTAGTGTTCTTAGAAACTAATGCTGATGTAAAGATGCTATTCAGCTCACATATTCATTTTCCAGGCCATATTTTGTAGGTATGTTTCCTGTAAACCTCAAAGTCCAAATTTATTACTGACTTTCTGCACTATGGTACACCAAGGGTCCCTGGGAGCAACATGGTTCATTGAGGAGCACGCTTCAGCAAAACCTGTAAGCTTCTGAAGCTCATCTGGCACAAGGATTATAGCAACCTTGATTTCTAATATCTATACCAAACATTACGTTGTGTAAGAACTCCAAAGAGGACTTTAATGCATTTAGGCAATTTCTTAATCATTGTAGCAAAATATTATCTATACAACCTTCCAGTCTCTGAATTCTTCTTTAAGAAAATTGATTGCAACTTGAGTGCATCCTTGAAGACCAATGCATCACTCCAAAGGTGATCCCGGTGCCGAAGCCAGTCACTTATCGACAGCAAAAGCAGAGGTGCTTACGAATTTTATTCCCTTTTGGAGATAGTCAGCACTGCTTTTTTTTTTTTATCCTGCACCTATGATAAGTCTTGTGGCAGACTCACCTCCCTGCTTTAATTGCTCTCTGTAGTCGATCTGTCCTGTCATCCTCTGTTCCCAAGGAATGGAAGGAAACCTTTGTGGTCTGTATACGTAATACATCTCCTTCATACCCTTAGATCTCAAACAATTTTTGATCTAACCTATCTTCATACTAGTGTACAGTGTACACTTCAAGAAGAACCATCTGTTCTTCCTCTTGTTGCTTGCTTAGTACCTTTATGCTTAGTATCTAAAATCACAACAGTTCAATGAGGTGACCACACCTTTACTTATTTGACTACAAAGTAATGGAAATCGCTGCCTCTTAATCGTTGCAATCTGGCCAATAACCAGCCCTTTCTCAAAAAATGGAACGTAGCCTGCCGGTAAGTGTCTCTCAGCTAGCTCACCCTTTCTGCTCACTGCGGGACTCGCCTTGTGGTAATTGTGCACCTTAGAAACGGTTTATAAACATAATGGATGAAGAGCTTTCAAGATAGGTAAAAGAACTGCATTATGTCTCAAAATAGAGAACTTGCAGTGCTCTGACTGCTGAAAGAGATTAAGAAAAAATGACAAGCATGTGACGACTGATCAAAATCAATAAACGAGTACCCCCGAGGTGCATTTCCGAACAGTCTGTTAAATATTATTTGAATTTTGTTTCTTAACGTATTTTACAAAACAGAGTTGTTTACCTATGTATTTGGACTACAGTTTATTTTCAGCTCAAGCCACTTTAGGAAATGAGTTCACTTTTTCTAAAGGAGTATATTCAAATCATTTTTATTAATCATTATTATATCATAAAATTGCATTAACGGCATCTATGATTTTATCTACCTGTAAATGCATCAGTAACACTAAAATATTCGAATAGAAAGTTGTTTCATTGACATGAGATTAAACAGTTAATGAGGAGTTGGCAAGCTGGTACCGTGGTTGCTGTTTTATTTAATTATTTTTTGTATTGCAAGCTTGTTCAAAAACATTCCACTGCCTAAACAGCAATATGCTTGTAGTAAAAAAACAAAATTTAAAAACATTAACCATATAATTTAATTTTACTAGAGCTCTGCCAGTGCTTCTTTGCAGGCAGGTGTACCCTTTTTTCATTTTAATGTACATCACAAGAAGTTATGATCCTTATTTTTACAAAGGAACATTACTATTGGCTTTCAATTACTGTAACTTAAAGATAAGTTAAACACACAAGGATGACAAAAAAATTAAAACACTAATGAAGAATGGAAATAAAAAAGCTTTGGCAAAGTAAAGTATTGTATTGTTTTATCTAAATGCTATGTCAATTTTCACATGCTCTGCAGCACCTCATACTTTGTGCAGCGATGTTTACAGAACCGTGTTTGAATCATGTTTTTGAACTTCATCCACCACATCCAACTCGTTTCATATTGGGTACCGTACAGCCAACATCCTATTCAACCATATAGTCCAAAGACGTACTCAGAATCACAATGCAAATCAGAATACATTACAACTCTGTCCAGTGTATTAAGCACTATGTAAATACAAGAGTCAAACAACCACATGTGTTCCTCTTCTATAGTCATCACAAGGGGTGAGGTGTGGATGAGGGCCTTTTAGGAGCAGCAACAGTAGGGGCACCTGACTCTGAGCAAAGTTGCATGCCCCATTAACTTGTGAGGATTGTAGAGGTTAGTGTGGCCTGGGCTTTTGGGAGTGCCTTCCTGTTCTGTGATCAGTGGCGTGGGTATATTTGCTGCAGCCAGTGCAAAGGCACAAAGGCCAAGTTGTCAGAATGGGCCAGTCAGCTCTGCACTGGCCGAAGTTTATTTAACAGGCTTTTTTAAAGAATTATTTTGGTGTGCCTGGGTTTAGCTCTTTGCAGTCTGTTCCTCAGGAAGGGTCCTGGGAAACGTCGTTCGCTCAGGGAGCAAGACAGGTTCCAAGGAAGTACTTGTAAACCCAGAATGGAAACTACGCTGGAGCAATAGCCTTACGTTGTTTTCAGAAGTGTTGTGCACAAGGCTTGTCATGAGGTATAAAAGGAAAGAAGAGAAAGGGACAGGTTGGATGGTGATATATGCGTCGAGAAGGCAACAGAAGTAAAAAAAAAAAAAAAAAAAAAAAAAAACAGAAGGGTTAAACGTGAAAGATGGCATGAAAGATGTTGGGAGGGAGGGCAACTACGGAGTTAAGCTATAAAGGAGAGAAAGAAAGTAGGAACATGGAACAGTATATAAGAATGGGATAGTAAATAGAGAGAATAAAGAAAGAGGTAGGACATTGTGAGACAATGCACACATGAGATAGTAAAAAGGAATACAAAAAAAGATGGGGGTAAAGAAATGGAGAAAGAAGATAGAGATTATGAGAAAGCATATCATACGCTCAGGTGGTCCTATTTGATGCTTGTATTGGAGGCACTAGGGATTAGGTGGGTCAGATTGCTTTACACAGAGCTGAGAGCCAGGGTGAGCACGGGGGACCAGAGATCGTGCCAGATTGCAGTTGTGAGAGTTACCCGTCAAGGGTGCTCCTTGCTGCCTGTCATTTTTACACTGGCTATGGAACCCCTCGCCACACTGTTACAAACTAAGGGGCCTGAATGGGGAGTACTGCAAGGCATGTTTTGGCACACTGTCTCCCTCTACGCGGGTGATGATCCGGTGTACATATGTGATCACATGCACATCCTGCCAGCTTTGGATGATTTGCTAGAACAGTTTGGCGAAGTGACAGGACTCAAGATCAGTTGGGGGAAGTCTTGCATCTTCCCGTGAGCGGGTGGACCTCGATGAACGGCAGGGGACCAGACAACTGCCTTGGCGCAACAAAACCTTCTGATATCTCGGGATCAGTGTATATAACACAGTCTGAGATCTCCTGGATGGCAAACATGGCAGGGCCCTGACGTTGCTGCATCAGTCCCTAAGCATTTGGAGGTGCTTGCCCCGGCACTCATAGGCTGAGCCTCTGTAGCTATGATGCTCATTCTTCTGCGGCTCCTATACTTTTTGCGGCAATATCCATGTTGCCGACCAGGTAATTTTTTTGACAAGTTGAGGAAGTTGGAGCCTGATCTGATATGGGGAGGTGCCCATAAAAGGGTGGCTATCCACACACTTCGGCCTCCACTGCTGGAGGGTGGATTGGGAGTTCCTGACCTAGAGCTCTATTTCGCAGCAGCGCAGCTGCAGTGGTCCATGCACTGGTTGGCTGGCAACACTATGGGGGAGAGCAGGACGATCCAGGAAGCATTAGACAGTGAGGATGTTTTGTACTGGTGCTGTCGTCCGGGGTGCCATCCAGAGTTCCGGGCAGCTTAGTGTGTGTTGGCAAATTATGCTGGCATAGGTATATCCAGCATGGGCAGCTAACTTACGCCAATTTGGAGTGTGCCTGCGATAAGGGCCTTTTTACCAACAAATGATTCAGCCCTGTGGCAGATAAGCAGGGATGTCCCAAATAGATGACTTGTATGGTGAGGACTCTATGTTCATTTCAGGACTTACAAGACAAACATGATCTAGGAGTTGGTCTTTTTCTGGCCTAAAACCCAATCTTCCTGGACAGGGGGCAGGCCAAACCACTACTGCACCATGAGCTATAGTGCTTTTCACACATGGATTAGGCAGACAAGTAGCCATAAAGCTATACACAGCACTGCAAACTACTACTGTGAACTATACATTGTGCAGCAAGACTTGGTGGGAGGGAGTGTCTGGGGACAGCACTGACGGTCAAGCAGTGGGGGATGATGGTGGAACAGAAGAAGCCTGTCTCTCGAAACGCTTGCCTGAAGTGTATGCAGTTCAATTATTTACACAAAACCTACCTCACACCACACCAGCTGCACAGTATTATCCCATGTGTGGCATCAGAGTGCCCCCTGCAGCCATCGCAACGCTACCTTTTTACATATGGTGTTGGGACTATCTGCCTTTAGCGCGAATGTGGGTGTACAGTTAATGGAACACATTTCTACAGTAGTCTGTATACACCTGGCTCCTAATCCTTTATTGTGCTTACTGAAAGTTGCCAAACGGACAAAATTCACCACACACCACATGAAACTGGTAGACTTGGCCACGACCCTGTTTAAGTGCTTAATTGCCATGTCCGAAGGGCAGTTTAGCCCCCTGCTGTTGATAGTTGGCTCTGCACGGTCTATAAATGGGCTGTGGCTGAGGCCAATGCCATGTCAGGGTACCTGCAGCTGTGAGGAGGCGCAGGAGCCAACACACTTTGGGACACATATGTCCTCAAACTGGCTGACAATCGCTAACCTTTGGCTGTTGCCAGTCTCAGTGGTGGCTCCGCGGAGTGCTGGGACTAGGTTGGCACTCCCCCTGCTCTGACCAGGAGTTCCTGGTTGAGTTGCTCCATATATTCTGAGTTTCCCCCCTCCCCTCACCCACCCAGGCGCTCCTTAGATTCATGCTGTTCACATGGTGAACATGTTCATGCGCCTCAGACCCACTTTTAAAGCCCTAATCTATTGTTAGTAGATGTTCTTTTTTATGTCACTGTTTTGGAATCTGCATACACATCGCACCACGTATGCCGAGTGCATGGTTTCCATAGTCACGTGTTTCCACAGGAATGACATGCAGTCAAGCAAGCTGCCATAGATCCTCGGCCAGACAGCTGTTGTCATGGTTCTGATACAGTTAACATCGTACATCTCAGTGCTAACACCATGCTGTAACTGTCATATATGAGACTTGCTGTTGTAATTTGTGAAAATGCCAATAAAGAACTGTTTAAAAAAAAAAAAAAATGCAGCAGTCATTGAACTTTACATGAGCTGAGATTTTTTTGATTTGGCCTCAGATCATGTAAATTGATTATTAATTACATGTTTTCCTGGGTCTAAATATTTTTTGTACAAATGCTAATATATGAGGTAACAGTATGACCTTTCATTTAAAAGGCGTTTTGTTTTCCTGCAGATCTGAAGTTAGGTGGAGTTCTTTTATTTCCAATTGATGATAAAGAGTCCAGGAATCAAGGAAGCGACTTGGTGAATATTATGTCACTTTTTATCCTTTTCTTAATCATACATGAAAGCTACATGAACGAAAAAAACAAGATTTTGTATAATGGTGTTGCTATTCATAAAAATAAAGCAAATAATGAAAAATGTTGGTATCCAATAAATATTGCAAAATAAACATAGCTGAAACGAATCCAGGATTAATAATAATCATGGTCTTAATTTTTACAAAAAAACATGTAACCATGAGTCCGATCCTTGTCTCTTATTCAGTGCTATTGACTTAGAGCTCCATTGTTCCGCAGGCCCAATTTAACATAGACTCAGTGGTCAGAAGATTATGCAGATTCCTCAAGTCTGCAGTGGAATGTTATGTACATGTTCACTTAGAGAACGCCAGTGTAACTGTTGAAGATGAGGGAAACTCCTGGTTTAGAGAAACAAAAGAGAATCTGCTCCAGTTTTAATTGTTCTCTGCTTTCTCACAGAGTGGAATTGCTATTGCAAGTGAGGCAACGACAGACTTTGCTTGTTGGAAGCGACCCGTTCTGGGTGGCTGTGGCCCATCCAGGCAGAACCTACCACTCCTGTCAGGGGTGGGTGATTACATTCACAGTATAACCTGGGCTAGCTCTTGGATAGCCAGAGGCAATTTGTAAAGCATTGGCCCAGCACTCCCACAATTAATACACTAAGCGTCACAAAAGAGACTTCACACGTGTGGTATATAAATAAAGATTGTATTCAGCACACACATTAATCAGTACAAAATGAAGATCATGAACTTCTGGGCATATATCACACTTGCAAATATTATTAGCAGTATTAGGCCCGAACCCGGGCTAAAATGACATCAGTAGAATGCACACTGGGGAGAGATCCTATATTACCCCCTAGCACCCTTATGTGGTGCATAACATTGTCAACCCTAGGCCCATCCTGGCAATTATTATAATGCAATACCACACAGTTTAGGGTGCACCTCAGATCACAGCGATATCAGAAATGTGTACACACAGATAATGCCAACACTTCTAAGCAACACTGTAGGCCAAGGCCAGACAGGTAAAACCAATGTCAATTCTGGTGGCAAGAAATCACCTAGTAAAACAACGCCGCCAGCCGGTGCAATCGTTAGCGGTCCTCAGGCAGTCACTCCCACAGGCACACACACACTCAGCACCAATATGCTGTGCCCCGGTTATCTGGCAGGTTTGTACGTAACACACTCACACACACATGCACGCAGCACCGTAATGCAGTGCAACTGATAACCAGCAGGTCAATTGATAGCCAATGCAGACCCCGTAGCCCAAGCCCTCCTCCACCATTCAGCTCACCTCGACTAACCCACTCCCACGGGTTGGAGATAAATCACTCTCCCCCTTATATTAGGCCAGTCATGGCCAGGGTCACACTTAGTCAGGATTCCAGGGGAGAAGGTGGAGGTAGGTAGCAGGACTGATTAGGAAGCTGTTGGCAAATGGGGGGTTTGGCCACCACTCTGGAAGTTCACCAACAGGTTGCAGAGCAGAAGCGTCTGAGAGCAATAGTTTCAGTAATGTGCCTTTGAGCACCATCCCAGTTCTGTGAAACGCTGGGGTAGGAGGTCGTGCAGTCTCTTAACCTGCTTCCGTTCCAGGTCAGAGGAGGGCAAGTAGTTTGCTGCAAGGAGGGCCCAAAAGGAACTAACAGTGAGGGTGAATGTAGCAGGGGAGTTTCTTGGAAGAGAGTCGCACCCCATCAGATACAAGTCAATCAGAGTTGCTCCCAGGAAGTCCGGGTGCCTGGTGGATGTTGATCCGGGTCGCACCAGACAGTTCCGGTCACACACAATAAGGAGTTATAAATTCTGTGCCTCCTCGGAAATGAGACACAACGCCTGGTGCACGCTGATACGGGTTGCACCAGACAGTTCTGATAACACACAACAAAAAGATGCAACTTCCGTGCCTCCCTGGAAATAAGGCACAACACCCGGTGCGGGTTGATACGGGTTGCACCACACAGTTCTAGTCACATGCACAGACCCATGTTCAGTGCCCCACGAGGTAGAATTAGGCACTACTACAGGTACGCCCTCACCTCTGAGGTTCACCCCGTGTGACTCGGTCCCTGTGTCGCACAAGAGATATGTGGCACGTTCGGCGACCTGTGCCACCCAGTGTAGGAGGCTGGCCTGGCTTATAGTGGGTACCTTGTGGTACTTACACCCTGTGCCAGGTCCAGTTATCCCTTGTTAGTAGAATAGAGGTGTTTCTAGCAGCTTAGGCTGATAGAAGGTAGCTATGGCAAAGCAGCTTAGGCTGAACTAGGAGACATGCAAAGTTCCTACTATACCACTTATATCATATAGCAAAATATCATAAGAAAACACAATACTCAGTTACTAAAAATAAAGGTACTTTATTGTAGTGACAATATGGCAAAAGTATCTCAGAGAATACCCTCACTTAGGAGGAAAGTAATATACACAAATTATATGTTCACAAACCCAAAACGGGTAAGTAACAGTAAGAAAAGTAGTGCAAACAATGTTGAATCGCAATAGGATGCAATAGGCAAACATAGGTCTAGGGGGCAACACAAACCACAGTGCTTGTTTTTTCCGGTGCTGAGTACCGGCACTTATTTGTGAGGGCTGGGGCTTACTCTTCTGCCTCAAGCATTTGCTGCGAGCAAAAGACACATATGAAAAAGATGGAAGAAGGAAAAACTAAAAAGCGTCATAAAGGGAGAAAGTAGAAAGTTGCAGGATGACCTGAAGGGGCAGGGGGTGACCGTAAATGGATTGAAGAGGCCCGAGTTGGCTTCAGGCTTACACTGCCTCAGTATTCCATGTTGGCAGATTTAGTTACAGCAGCCTCATTTTTAAGAGAAGGGCTTTGAGTACCGGCACCTCTTTATTTACAAATTAAGCACTGACAAACCATATACTCCAAAAGTGGAATGCGAATCACAGATGGACCCCAGACCTATGGGAGATTGTAGAGGGTCGCTGGGACTGTAAGAAAACAGTAAGGGTGTCCAGAATACCCCTCCCCAAGACCCTAGAAAGTAGGAGTAAAGTTACTCTACTACCCCAGAAAGACACAATAGTCGTGATAGGGGGATTCTGCAAGAACCACAAGCACCAGCAAAACACTGAAGACGGATTCCTGGACCTGAGGACCTGTAAAGGAAGGGGACCAAGTCCAAGAGTCGCGATAGTGTCCAGGGGAGCAGGATCCCTGGAAACCCCGGATGAAGGTGCACAAGGGCTGCCTCTGGCTGGAAGAAGCCAAAGATTCTGCAACAACGAAAAGGGCTAGGAACTTCTCCTTTGCATGGAAGATGTCCCACGGCTTGCTGGATGTTGCAGAAGTGTTTCCAGGCAGAAATACCGCAAACAAGCCTTGCTAGCTGCAAGGGTCGCAGTGGAGGTTTTTGGGTGCTGCTGGGGACCAGGAAGGACCAGGATGTCGCCCCTTGGAGGAGGAGACAGGGGGGGCGCTCAGCAACTCAGGAAGCCCCAGCAGAAGCAGGCAGCACCTGCAGAAGTACCGGAGCAGGCACTTAGAAGATCTGTGAACTCAGAGTCACAAAAGGAGGGCCCCACGACATCGGAGTCCAACTCAGCGGGTTGAGCACTGCAGGACGGAGTGCTGGGGACCCAGGCTAGGCTGTGCACAAAGGAATCCTTGGAGAAGTGCACAGAAGCCGGAGCAGCTGCAAATTACGCAGTACACAGGTTTGCTGTCTGCCGTGGGGAGGCAAGGACTTACCTCCACCAAATTTGGACAGAAGGGCCACTGGACTGTGGGAGACACTTGGACCCAGTTCCTGTGTTCCAGGGACCACGCTCGTCAGGATGAGAGGGGAGCCAGAGGACCGGTGATGCAGTCTTTTGGTGCCTGCGTTAGCAGGGGGAAGATTCCGTCGACCCACTGGAGATTTCTTCTTGGCTTCCAGTGCAGGGTGAAGGCAGACAGCCCTCAGAGCATGCAGCACCAGGAAACAGTCGAGAAAGCCGGCAGGATGAGGCGCTACAATGTTGCTGGTAGTCGTCTTGCTACTTTGTTGCGGTTTTGCACGCATCCTGGAGCAGTCAGCGGTCGATCCTTGGCAGAAGTCGAAGAGGGAAGTGCAGAGGAACTCTGGTGAGCTCTTGCATTCATATCTGAAGAATTCCGCAGAGGAGAGACCCTAAATAGCCAGAAAAGGAGGTTTGGCTACCAAGAGAGTTAAGAACCTATCAGAAGGGGTCTCTGACGTCACCTGCTGGCACTGGCCACTCAGAGCAGTCCAGTGTGCCCCCTACACCTCTGAATCCAAGATGGCAGAGGTCTGGGACACACTGGAGGAGCTCTGGGCAACTCCCCTGGGAGGTACTGGTCAAGGGAGTGATCACTCCCCTTTCCTTTGCCCAGTTTTGCACCAGAGCAGGGCTGGGGGATCCCTGAACCGGTGTAGACTGGCTTATGCAGAGATGGGCACCATCTGTCCCCGTCAAAGCATTTCCAGAGGCTGGGGGAGGCTACTCCTCCCCAGCCCTTCACACCTATTTCCAAAGGGAGAGGGTGTAACACCCTCTCTCAGAGGAAATCCTTTGTTCTGCCTTCCTGGGCCGGGGCTGCCCAGACCCCAGGAGGGCAGAATCCTGTCTGAGGGGTTGACAGCAGCAGCAGCAGCAGCAGCTGCAGTGCAAACCCCGGAAAGGCAGTTTGGCAGTACCCGTGTTCTGTGCTAGAGACCCGGGGGATCATGGAATTGTCCCCCCAATACCAGAATGGTATTGGGGGGACAGTTCCATGATCTTAGACATGTTACATGGCCATGTTCGGAGTTACCATGGTGACGCTATACATAGGTAGTGACCTATGTGCAGTGCACGCATGTAATGGTGTCCCCGCACTCACAATGTTCGGGAAATTTGCCCTGAACGATGTGGGGGCACCTTGGCTAGTGCCAGGGTGCCCACTCACTAAGTAACTTGCCACCTAACCTTCACCAAGTGAGGGTTAGACATATAGATGACTTATAAGTTACTTATGTGCAGTGAAAATGGCTGTGAAATAACGTGGACATTATTTCACTCAGGCTGCAGTGGCAGTCCTCTGTAAGAATTGTCTGAGTTCCCTATGGGTGGCAAAAGAAATGCTGCAGCCCATTGGGCTCTCCTGGAACCCCAATACCCTGGGTACCTAGGTACCATATACAAGGGAATTATAAGGGTGTTCCAGTGTGCCAATGAGAATTGGTAAAATTAGTCACTAGCCTGCAGTGACAATTTTAAAGCAGAGAGAGAGCATAAACACTGAGGTTCTGGTTAGCAGAGCCTCAGTGATACAGTTAGGCACCACACAGGAAACACATATAGGCCACAAACATATGAGCACTGGGGTCCTGGCTAGCAGGATCCATGTGACACATATCAAACACACTGACAACATATAGTTTTCACTATGAGCGCTGGGGCCCTGGCTAGCAGGATCCCAGTGAGACAGTAAAAACACCCTGACATATACTCACAAACAGGCCAAAAGTGGGGGTAACAAGGCTAGAAAGAGGCTACCTTCCTACACCCAGGATCCCACAACTGGTGAATCTGCTCATCACCAACAAGACGCTTATGCGTATTGAGACCCCACGATGTGGGAGCAATACTCCTTAGATGCAAGCACTGCGTTTTGGGCTCCGCACCAGGCAATCAGGTCTCAAAGCACAGTTCTTAGTTCCACACTTACCCCACACCCTCAGTTGGGATTCAGCAGACGATGTGGGCACCGCTCTCCAGATGTCACAAGTAGTCGGTGTTGGTCCCATATGGGAGGTCTTTGAAGTCCCTGGGACCTCCACAAGAAAACAGGGACAAACCAACATGCCCTTGGTGAGTACACTTCAGGGTGCCACACAGCAGCAGAGAGTCAGCCCAGGCCAGCCACTGTTCAGAACGGAAGCGTGGTCGCTTCCAGTAGCAGTAATCCTCCTTATGCACAACACATTGCTCTGGCAGTGTGCACCACGCGGACCAGGTTCCCTGGTCCCACGTCCCCACAAGTGTATCTCTACCCCACTGTAGAATGGCACCAATAGTTCTACTGTAGTGTACCTTTGAAGTTGGGTGTGGTTCAGAGGTTCTCCCTTTGAACCACAGAAGTCTCCCCTACATTTTAGTCCTGTCTGCAATGGGGCCATGGAATTCAGATCCTAATCTTTAGTGGGGCCATGATCTGTTTCCCAGAGGCCATGCGTCAAAACCTCTCCCTCCAGTTTATCTAGCCAGGCCCTCAAAGGGGGAGAAGTCTTTCGTCTCAGTTGCATGCCCAATGTTTATAGCTGTCACTGGGAAATGCACAGCTGTGGGCCTCCAGTGTGGATTACATCCAAGTATAAATGCACACAACGAATTTTAGAGCAGAGAAATGCCCACTGTAGTGTCATTCCTATGCTATTAATGACAACCCCCCCTTTACTACTGGAAGGGGTTAGTCATTGCAAATCCAATGATAGAAAACATTATGAGACTGCTCCACTGCTATCCACTTTTTCAGTTTGGAGTGATTTCAATCAGTCCCCCATTTTAGCCTTATAGGAAGAGCATACACACAATGACGCTAACATAGGCCTGCAGTGGCAGGCTGGACACATGTTTAAAAACACATTTGGTGCAAGTGCGCACACACTGGCCTGCAATGGCAGGCTGGACACGTGATTACAACACCATGGGGAAAGCTTGCACACTGAGTCCTGCAATGGCAGGCTTAGCAGATGTGTGAAAAACACCCTTGGTGCATTTGCGTACACACTGGTACGCACCACTTCCTAACAGGTGTAGGAAGGGTGCATACACTTTTACACTGTACTTACAGTAGGAAAGTGCCCAGTGTCCCAAGGCCACTAACAGAGTATCAGCCAAACCTATGAGCAGAGCTGCTCTCCTAGGTAGGGAAGCACGCGTGTGGGTTCTTCACTACTGGGGCATGGAAAACCGGTGTGTGCCCAGCCTTTCATTTAGCACCTGTTTCACCCTTCAGGGGATTCTCTAGGGCTAGTGTAAGGCCCACTCAGGGATAGCTAAGGAGTGAGTCATGCAAGCCTAAGTGCAAGCACAACTGCACCTTCACAGGCCTGCAGTGGCGGGCCTGATTCATGTTTGACAGGCTATTCTGGTGGTAGGCTGTACCCAGCCCGGGCATTTGGTGTACCTTTTTACAGGGCACTCCTGGGTACAGCACCTAAATCAATCACATATGCCCCGCTTCGTGGCGCGTGCTTTCCCACCTGCAGTCAAGGGGCAAAATGCTCAGAACCCTAAGGTCACACAAAGAGAGTCAGCAAGAAAACAGGATTAAAATGTAAAATGTTGTAGGAAAATCCTCTAAGAAAGGGCCATGTCCAACATTGTCCGATTCACTTGCACTGAGCATTTAAGCCAGACAAATAAAAATCTGTTTTGACTTGTGCTTAAATCTGTGTAATCATTTGTTTTTAAGTTTTTTCTCCAGTAAATGTGTATTGGTATAATACTTAATGCTGGTGTTAATCCTTTTCCCATGTGCCAGAGAATTCAGTAGAGCTGAGGCACAAGCGATCAGATGGTTTCTCTAATATCAAACAATGTTTTTTTATGTTGCAAAGCCATAATTAGACTCCAAATGACCCAAAAGTTGGATCAGTTCTTGATAGCTATTGATATTTTTCTTTTCATTCACAAACCCTCACAGTGGAAAGCAAAATGCTTTGTGATCGGTTGTTTTGCAATCACTTGCAAATGGGAAAATTGCAATGGTGAAATCAATGCATAGATCATATAGGAAATGACATCCCCATGTGGAAACCAGTTGGTGTTCAATGTGCAATGAAAATGGTTTGACTTGAACAGTATTATTACGTGACCAAACTTTCTGAACCCACTGGCTAGTAACAGCTTTAATGGTTATATAAAAAAAACTATTCCTAAATTGTGGGGGGAAGATACTGCCTCATCATTTCAACTTTGACACCGAATGAGGTTAACATGTGGTTATATATTATATGTTGTCCGAATCATTTTTCAAGGGATTTGAGGACAGTTTGTTTTGGGTTCTTGAACAAAGTAGCCCAATGTAGGACTATAATTTTCCATAATTGCAGCTTTATATATTGCCTCCCATTTTAGGTTATTTTATAATCTTTTGATATGTCTTTTGCGATATTTAGTTTTTATCTTCTTCACTTATTTACTTCTAATTGTAATTCTAGCTTTGTTTCACTTATGGAACAATTAACAAGTTGACAGGTCAAAACAGAAATTTCATTTTAAAAATTGTAAAATGTATTTCACATTTGGACATCAAAATATTTTACCTGACATGTATTGAGGATGACTCTTAAATGATATCTTTTGGAAGATTCATATTAACCTGCAGAGATTTTACTTTTATGGTGCTGTAATGATAATTTGCATTTGATATATCATCTTAGCGTTAATTGTGTCACTATAGGAATTGCCATTGTTATTGCTTGATCTAAGTAGTACGTTTTTACATGTAATGAGCTCTTTTATGTTCACATGACCAAAATGCAGATTTTACTATTTTGGGTGCAATATTTTACTCTTAGCTAGTCATAAAGGGCATTCCTAAAAAGCATAACGATCAATAGATTTGCTGACTGCCCTCCATCTACCCTAAATGATTTAAGAATAGTTACCAACATTTATATTTGGCATGGGAATTGTCTCCCAGCCCACTAGACATTTATGGAAGTTCCACAGTTTTCCACAACTTTATGGACATCCACAGATTTCTTCTGAGCTTTTAAGAGATTTCTTAGAGTATGTAACCTAATGCTAAAAGTGGTCTTCAGTAGGAGTAGACATAAATGAGGGTCTTTGTTGTTCAGCTTCTGTCACTGTATAACATTAAAGGTAGCAAGGCAATCCAGTGCCATCCTTATTTTTTAGTAATTCAGAGGGCCTCATTATATGTGCTGCTATTAGGAAGTTCAGCTATGCGATTCAACAATCTCCAGTTTTTTATTCTTCATTTTATCTGAAATGCTGATTTCTATGTTCTTTAAGTTGGCCCTAATAGTTGCCCAGCTGAGGGATCGTTCCAATAATGTATCCGGAATTAAACTATCTGCATTAGAAGATGGGTTAAAGAAGATTTATTTAGCAGCCAAGAATAGAAACGGTAGGTAAATTTGAATGTTCAAGTGAATACTTTCACAATATTAAGGTTTATTTTATATAGATTAAATATTTTAATTTTAATTTGGTTTAGATGGAGCTATCACATATCAGCTGGTAAAACATTTTGTCAGTTCGGCATGAGACTGTCCAGCTTTGATGTCGGTGTCTTCAAGCATAGGTGTGAGAGGATGCATTGCCATAATTTACATCCCTGTTCATGTCAGCCAGTGATTCATTTCCCTATTTTTACTGATTAGAGATTGTCACAATTTTTATGGCTCTTTCTGGAGAAGAAGGAATGGTGAAGGTGATATTTTACTGTACTGTTTTCTTGTTGACAATGTTGTTAGTGTTGCCAGGGTTTTGTTGACAGGTGACTCTAAACAACCGGTCCACAAACCCATAAACCAATTAGCCCCTACCGTCCAGCCATATTTGCTGTCTTTGAGCAGGCAGGAACCATGGTAAGAGTGATAAACCATCATGGCAGCATACTGTATTTGCTTTTGGATTATCAGGAGCAGACGGCAATGGCACCCTGCCTTTCAGATTCTTTATGATTTCAGTTGCCTTTATAGCAGCTCAATAATATGTGTGATCGCCTCTCCTACATTTCCACTATCCCTCATCTTAACCCTAGCCTAAGGGATTTCATAAATCTGCTCACCAACTGTAACCCATGACTGGGTTTAATGTGTAGTAAGGAGTTTTTAGGGCACAAGGATGGCTGTTTTACAAGGCTGGTGAGGAATATTTAGGGGCATGCGACGAGTGGTTTATTGGGGGTAATTAGGTGTTTTAGGGTTGAGCAAAAGATGGTGTACAGGGATCGTAAGGAGGGTTTTGTATACAGTTATGGGTGTGTATAACAATAGTGAGTATTTTGGGGTCAGGCGTGGATGGTGTGTAGGGCTAGTAAGGTGCTTTTACGCCTCAGGGATGGGTGGTGCAAAGGAATAGTAAAAAAATGTATATGTGAGTGTGGTGTTAATGTATGTTAATTTGATGTGTTGTAATGTTGTTGCAGTGAATTGTTGTGGTATGTGTAGCAGTGATAAATGTCATTGTATTTATGTAAATGTGCTGTAAAGTTGTGCATTATTTTGGAAGTATGATAAATCTATGTGTTGCTGTATCATGCAAGATAGTAACCTACATTTGTGCCCCACTCCTGACTTACTCCTGAATTTCTGCAAGTGAATGATTCCTTCCCATGGAAATAAGTTTTGTGTATATAACCCTGAGACAGGTCCTGGATGCTAAATTGCACCTAAGTAGTTTCTTAATATTTTCTTCTGAGATGTCAGGTGTTGTCCTGCTTTATGTCTTCATTGAGAATCATGACTTAAAATGGAAATAAGCTTTGTGTATATAATCCAGAGACAGGTCTCTGATTCTCCAAATCCATTCTTACTCTAAAAAAGCTCGTCCAAAAAAATCAGTGCATCAACTTCTTGCTGGAATGTCATCATCTAAGCATCTTTGAGGCTAAGTACAAGTTTTTTACACAAAATAGCTTTGGCAAAGAACCATTCCTGATCTATTCATGGGTCAATTAGTTAATTTAACCCAAGTGGTCACAGACTTAGTTGTGGTTATGGTAAAGAACAGGGAAAACTATTTAAGTTTATCAACTTAAAATTAAAAACTACCTTATCATGGAATAATGTGAAATAATTTTAGATATTTACTTTAAATCTGGAATAAATGAAATAAATGTTACAGCTCATTAACTTAAACATATATTAAATAATTACTTGTTTTAATATATTTATTGCCTTTAAGAATAATACGTAGAGAATAAATTTAAAAACAAATCTTCATAATTTCCTTAATTTAATGTGTATTAAAATGTATTAAGTTTTATGTCTAGAATTTTTTATCTCATTATTTAATATTATACTTAAATGTTATTTTAAGTATAGTTTTAATATAACTTGATTATCATTGTTTATATTTAAATAATTACATGTTCGATGGCATCTGTCGCTGTAGATACGCATGTTCTGCAATAGCTCGCCATCTGGTGTTGGGCCGGAGTGTTACAAGTTGTTTTTCTTCGAAGAAGTCTTTCGAGTCACGGGACCGAGTGACTCCTCCTTTTGTCTCCATTGCGCATGGGCGTCGACTCCATCCTCGATTGTTTTTTTTCCGCCATCGGGTTCGGACGTGTTCCTGTCGCTCCGAGTTTCGGAACGGAAAAAATAGTTAATTTCGGAAGATTTTCGTCGGTATTGTTGCGTTCGGGATCGGCGTACTTAGATTCAACACCGCATCGAAGATCGAAGAGCTCCGGTGCCCTTCGGGGTAGTTTTTCGATCCTCCGTCGGGGCCTGGTCGGCCCGACCGCGTGCTGAGGAACGCCGATGGAACGGACCCCGTTCCGATTCTGCCCCAAATGCCACAATAAATACCCCTACACAGACCAACACTTGGTTTGCAACCTGTGCCTGTCACCTGAGCACAGCGAAGACACCTGCGAGGCCTGTCGTGCGTTCCGGTCCCGAAAAACACTCCGAGACCGTCGAGCCAGAAGACTTCAAATGGCGTCCGCACCGACAGCCCAACGGGAGTTCGAGGAACAGGAAGAGGAAGGTACCTTCTCGATCCAAGACTCAGACTCCGAAGGATTCGACGATACACAAACCGTGAGTAAGACGTCGAAAACCACACAAAGAAACATTTACAAGGCACAGGGGACGCCACTGCCACCAGGCCATGGCTCAACCCATAAAATCGGTGACCGACCGTCGGCACCGAAAAAGGCCCAAACAGTGCCGAGATCGTCCGACTCCGGTCGAGACACCGGCACGCAGCCTTCTCGGGACCGAGAAAGTGCTGGAGACAAGCCTCGACACCGAGATGCCGGTGTAGACACGGCTCGACGCCGAGACAGCGGCACCGAAACAGATCGACGCCGAGAGGTTTCGGCACCGAAAAGGAAAAAAGTCACCTCGGAGCCGAAAAAACACGCAGACACAGTTTCGACGCCGAAACAAACTGCAAGCGACCCAGCTTCAGGCTCTTATACAGAAGAGCACTCGCTAACCTCCCAAATGCAGAAGCATAGGTTTGAGGAAGAGCTACAAGCAACTGATGCGGACCATACGCAAAAGCGTATCTTCATTCAGCAGGGGACAGGAAAAATAAGCACCCTTCCCCCCATTAGGAGAAAGAGAAGGTTGGAGTTCCAGGCGGAACAAGTACCACAACCAAAAGTGGTGAAAAGAGTTACACCACCACCCTCTCCTCCGCCCGTGATTAACGTTTCACCAGCACAAACGCCATCACACTCCCCAGCTCACACCACCATGAGCCAGGGTGACCAAGACCAGGACGCATGGGACCTATACGACGCCCCAGTGTCAGATAACAGCCCAGAGGCATACCCTACAAAACCATCTCCACCAGAAGACAGCACCGCGT
The DNA here is from genome assembly GCF_031143425.1 of Pleurodeles waltl. NCBI lineage: Eukaryota > Metazoa > Chordata > Amphibia > Caudata > Salamandridae > Pleurodeles > Pleurodeles waltl. Next base: position 313,050,579 of record NC_090447.1, on the reverse strand, counting down.
ACTCTCAGGTGGTGGCTAGAGCAGCACAATTTCACAACGTAAGCCTCCACTCAGAACAGGTCGAGGATGATTTCCTGTTCAACACACTCTCCTCCACCCACAGCTCCTACCAAAGCCTGCCTATGCTCCCTGGTATGCTCCGGCACGCAAAAGACATATTTAAGGACCCGGTCAAAAGTAGGGCAATCACACCAAGGGTGGAAAAAAAGTATAAGCCGCCTCCTACAGACCCGGCTTTCATCACAACACAGCTGCCACCAGACTCTGTTGTTGTAGGAGCAGCTAGGAAAAGGGCCAACTCTCACACATCTGGAGATGCACCACCCCCAGATAAAGAAAGCCGCAAGTTTGATGCAGCTGGTAAAAGAGTCGCAGCACAAGCTGCAAACCAGTGGCGCATCGCGAACTCCCAGGCACTACTTGCGCGCTATGACAGAGCCCACTGGGACGAGATGCAACATCTCATTGAACATCTGCCCAAAGACTTCCAAAATAGGGCAAAACAAGTGGTTGAGGAGGGACAGGCCATCTCCAACAACCAGATCCGCTCCTCCATGGACGCTGCAGATACAGCTGCACGGACAATTAATACATCTGTAACTATCAGAAGGCATGCATGGCTCCGAACGTCTGGATTTAAACCAGAGATTCAACAAGCAGTTCTCAATATGCCTTTTAATGAAAAAGAACTGTTCGGTCCAGAAGTGGACACAGCGATTGAGAAACTCAAAAAAGATACGGACACTGCCAAAGCCATGGGCGCACTCTACTCCCCGCAGAGCAGAGGGAATTACAGCTCATTCCGTAAAACGCCCTTTCGAGGGGGGTTTCGGGGTCAAAGCACACAAGCCAGCACCTCACAAGCCACACCGTCCAGTTACCAAGGACAGTATAGAGGAGGTTTTCGGGGACAATATAGAGGAGGGCAATTCCCTAGAAATAGAGGAAGATTCCAAAGCCCCAAAACCCCTACTACTAAACAGTGACTCACATGTCACTCACCCCCTCCACACAACACCAGTGGGGGGACGAATAGGTCATTATTACAGAGCATGGGAGAAAATCACTACAGACACTTGGGTTCTAGCAATTATCCAACATGGTTACTGCATAGAATTTCTACAGTTCCCTCCAAACATACCACCAAAAGCACAAAATTTAACAACACACCATTCCAATCTCCTAGAGATAGAAGTGCAGGCACTATTGCAAAAGAATGCAATCGAATTAGTGCCAAACACACAAATAAACACAGGAGTTTACTCACTGTACTTTCTGATACCAAAGAAGGACAAAACACTGAGACCAATCCTAGACCTCAGAGTAGTCAACACTTTCATCAAATCAGACCACTTCCACATGGTCACACTACAAGAAGTATTGCCATTGCTAAAGCTGCACGACTACATGGCAACTTTAGACCTCAAGGATGCTTATTTCCATATACCAATTCACCCATCGCACAGGAAATACCTAAGGTTTGTATTCAAAGGAATACATTACCAATTCAAGGTACTGCCTTTCGGATTAACAACCGCACCAAGAGTCTTTACCAAATGTCTAGCGGTAGTCGCTGCACACATCAGAAGGCAGCAAATACATGTGTTCCCATATCTAGACGACTGGCTAATCAAGGCCCATTCGTTAATAGAGTGCTCAAATCACACAAATCATATCATACAAACCCTCTTCAAACTAGGGTTCACCGTCAATTTCACAAAATCCAAGATTCGGCCACACAAGGTACAACAATACCTGGGAGCCATAATAGACACATCAAAAGGAGTAGCCACTCCAAGTCCACAAAGAATTCAAAATTTCAACACCATCATACAACGCATGTATCCAACACAAAAGATACAAGCAAAGATGGTATTACAACTCCTAGGCATGATGTCATCATGCATAGCCATTGTCCCAAACGCAAGACTGCACATGAGGCCCTTACAACAATGCCTAGCATCACAGTGGTCTCAAGCACAGGGTCACCTTCTAGATCTGGTGTTAATAGACCGCCAAACTTACCTCTCGCTTCTGTGGTGGAACAACATAAATTTAAACAAGGGGCGGCCTTTCCAAGACCCAGTGCCACAATACGTAATAACAACAGATGCTTCCATGACAGGGTGGGGAGCACACCTCGATCAACACAGCATACAAGGACAATGGAACGTACATCAAACAAAACTGCATATCAATCACCTAGAACTTCTTGCAGTTTTTCAAGCACTAAAAGCTTTCCAACCAATAATAGTTCACAAATACATTCTCGTCAAAACAGACAACATGACAACAATGTATTATCTAAACAAGCAGGGAGGGACGCACTCCACGCAGTTAAGCATGTTAGCACAAAAAATTTGGCATTGGGCAATTCACAACCAAATTCGCCTAATTGCACAGTTTATACCAGGGATACAAAATCAACTCGCAGACAATCTCTCTCGAGATCACCAACAGGTCCACGAATGGGAAATTCACCCCCAAATACTGAACACTTATTTCAAACTCTGGGGAACACCTCAGATAGACTTGTTTGCGACAAGGGAGAACGCAAAATGCCAAAACTTCGCATCCAGATACCCACACAAACAATCCCAAGGCAATGCCCTATGGATGAACTGGTCAGGGATATTTGCTTACGCTTTTCCTCCTCTCCCTCTCCTTCCTTACCTGGTAAACAAACTCAGTCAAAGCAAACTCAAACTCATATTGATAGCACCAACTTGGGCAAGGCAACCCTGGTACACAACGCTGCTAGACCTATCAGTGGTACCCTGCATCAAATTGCCCAACAGGCCAGATCTGTTGACACAGCACAACCAAAAGATCAGACACCCAGATCCAGCATCGCTGAATCTAGCAATCTGGCTCCTGAAATCCTAGAATTCGGGCACTTACAACTTACCCAAGAATGTATGGAAGTCATAAAACAAGCAAGAAGGCCATCCACCAGGCACTGCTATGCAAGTAAATGGAAGAGGTTTGTTTGCTACTGCCATATTAATCAAATACAACCATTACACACAACTCCAGAACATGTAGTGGGTTACTTGCTTCACTTACAAAAATCTAACCTAGCTTTCTCTTCCATTAAGATTCACCTTGCAGCAATATCTGCATACCTGCAGACTACCTATTCAACTTCCCTATATAAAATACCAGTCATTAAAGCATTCATGGAGGGCCTTAGGAGAATTATACCACCAAGAACACTACCTGTTCCTTCATGGAACCTAAATGTTGTCCTAACTAGACTTATGGGTCCACCTTTTGAACCCATGCACTCCTGCGACATACAGTTCCTAACCTGGAAGGTGGCATTTCTCATCGCCATTACTTCCCTGAGAAGAGTAAGCGAGATTCAGGCGTTTACTATACAGGAACCTTTTATACAACTACACAAAAATAAAGTCGTCCTAAGGACCAATCCTAAATTTTTGCCGAAGGTTATTTCACCGTTCCATCTAAATCAAACAGTGGAACTTCCGGTGTTCTTTCCACAGCCAGATACCGTAGCTGAAAGGGCACTACATACATTAGATGTCAAAAGAGCATTAATGTATTACATTGACAGAACAAAGAACATCAGAAAGACTAAACAACTCTTTATTGCATTTCAAAAACCTCATGCAGGAAACCCAATTTCAAAACAAGGTATAGCCAGATGGATAGTTAAATGCATCCAAATCTGCTACCTTAAAGCTAAACGACAGCTGCCCATTACACCAAGGGCACACTCAACCAGAAAGAAAGGTGCTACCATGGCCTTTCTAGGAAACATCCCAATGCAAGAAATATGTAAGGCAGCCACATGGTCTACGCCTCACACATTCACCAAGCACTACTGTGTAGACGTGTTATCCGCACAACAAGCCACAGTAGGTCAAGCTGTATTAAGGACATTATTTCAGACTACTTCCACTCCTACAGGCTGATCCACCGCTTTTGGGGAAATAACTGCTTACTAGTCTATTGCAGAACATGCGTATCTACAGCGACAGATGCCATCGAACTGAAAATGTCACTTACCCAGTGTACATCTGTTCGTGGCATCAGTCGCAGTAGATTCGCATGTGCCCACCCGCCTCCCCGGGAGCCTGTAGCAGTTTGGAAGTTACCTTCAATTACTTATATATGTATCATCTCAACCTTAAATAAGTGCATACTTAGTCACTCCATTGCATGGGCACTATTACTACAATTCAACTCCTACCTCACCCTCTGCGGGGAAAAACAATCGAGGATGGAGTCGACGCCCATGCGCAATGGAGACAAAAGGAGGAGTCACTCGGTCCCGTGACTCGAAAGACTTCTTCGAAGAAAAACAACTTGTAACACTCCGGCCCAACACCAGATGGCGAGCTATTGCAGAACATGCGAATCTACTGCGACTGATGCCACGAACAGATGTACACTGGGTAAGTGACATTTTCATTACATTTCAAATTATTTTATTTATCTAAGATTATTTAACATTACTTGCTATTGGGTGGTGTTTCAAGTCCCTGCCTCCATTGTTTTGTATGCAAGTGAGTTGCAGTACCTGTCGGAGGCAATGTGAGGTACTGGACTTACCCTAAGTCTGTGCTGGAGTACAATTACAACTGTTTTGGGACCTTTTTGGCTGTATTTAACTTTAGACATGAAGTTTGAGACTTCCCATAGGCTCGCTCACTCCTGTGTGAAGTGGATGTTACCTTTTAAACACTTTCCTGCCACTCCTCCTGTTGCTCCATCATTTGCTACTAAAATGTAGTTCTGCACGTGAGGAGATCTCCGCGCTTGTGGTCGTAATCTCTGTATAATCAAGATAAATGAGGTGAAAAGTTCCTCATGTAGGTTTGTGAGTTGCATTTTTCTGTATGTGAGTAGTACGGCTGTAGTATTACTAAACTTAATACAAAATGCATGTTTGAATGAGGCTTATAGATCACTTTATAATTCTGTTCTGTGCCAAATAGTGTTAGGGCTGGGAAAGAATATTCCAAATATTGCAGTTCCCTAGCGTCTTCCTTGATAAAAGCATTACTCTGCACAGGCGTATGAAAATTCTACAAATTTAGTAAATGTTGAATGTTTCTGCACCCATATCTACCAATACTGATGGATACTACTTTCTGCAGCTTCCGCACCTGACTTTCCTCCAGCACATAAAGCACAAAGAAATTAATCTGGGGGAGCATGTGCTATATGATAAAAGAAAGTTACTATTCAGAAAGCTTCCTGAACACTACCCTTTTGTTTTTCAAACCGTTGTAACATTTTTTGTCTGCAATATGTATCTATTTCGATAGCCATAGCCCCACTTTATTCTAATTATTTAATTTCTAAATATGTAACAACATTCTGAGCACTTGTGAATGATTTCTGAAGCATTTCTTTGTGTTATTGTTCTTTTACATTAGTTGATGACTAAAGAACAATAGGTAAGGTTTACTGTACGTTCTGCAAATATCATTGAGGTTATATTGGGTTTTTACTTTCCACTGTGCCTGTAATTATGTAAATTACAAATAATACATATGTTAAAAATAATTCAATATCTAAAAACATCATATGAATTCATAATGCAAAAAAACAACTTTGATTAATTTTTTGTTTCTTTTTCTCAAATGGTAGTTTGATAAGATTTAGTCATCTGATAAATGACTGAATAATATTCACATTTGTTTCTTTATTTCAGCTAGTGTTCATCTTCCACGAATTGGGCATGCAACCAAAGGTTTTAACTGGTATGGGACTGAGAGACTTATACGAAAATACTTGGTGGCCAAAGGTGTTCCAACTTTTATGTATCCTTTGAAAGTATTTTAGAATATCTATTAACAGACACGGTTAAGGGAATGCAAATGTTCCAATGAGAAAACCTGACTGTGGTAAAAGCTCTTACAATAGTTTATAAATCCTTCTATACAGATTGCTTCTTTTAGTATTGTATGTCCAGTTGGCAGACCATGGAAGATAACCAGCATGATACAGCACATTGCTGTACCATATAGCACTAGAGTCGATTCATCAAGTGGTTTAGGAACTAAACTGCCATTTCTTACATTTTATAAACTAGGTTAAATGTGTTATGTTTTCCTGTTGCAAAATATTTCCATTATTTTAATGCAAGATGCATAGAGCATAGTGCAATCATTTATTCATTTGAGCTTTATTTCGACAACAGATACCATAAAAGCAGTATATATCCACACAAAAAACCTTAAGCCACAGTGCAACACAATACAATAAAATATAATAAAATCCTCAAGATAAGAGGTTCCACATTACCGGAGCCCACGGCATAAAAACCGCACACTAGGTACTCTATCAAAAGTTACATATGGCTTAATTGTTCTGAAAAGTTCGTGGACCTATAGCATAAAAATGAGTAAACAAACGTGTACTCTGGGTCATGCAAATAACATAGTAGACCTTTACCAAATGGGTTTAAATTCATAAGACCTTGGCGTTCTCCTCCCAGTGTTATAAAAATGCCTGCTATAATACAAATGTAGAAGCAAGGAACTAAGAATAAGCAATATTAAATCGATTAAGAAACATGATCTATGAGCGTTAAATAAACGTTGTGTTAATATTTTTAAAAACGTACTCTAATACGCCATATTGCAGCTAAAAACTTTGCCACAGCACACACCACCGGCCCGTGGGTACCAGTTCTGCAAATCCTAAGGGTAAAATGACGGTCCCTAATCCCCGTGATATCGCAGAGAGGTCTTATCCAACGGACCCTTTCCTTTTTATATGCGGGACAATGGAATAAAACATGACTAATAGATTCCCTAGTGCTACACCCCATCGGGCAAGAGTCTGTTGAACTAGCAGTTTGCTTCCACATGGAAGTAAGATCACGTACTGGTAAGGAACCAAATCTAAATCACGTGTAAAGTGCACGTGCCACAGGATGTGAAATAATATCAAAAAAGTGCTCAAACTCATAATGACACTTAAATGATAAAAAAAACTGTCTGTCATACTACCCGACGGAACAGCTGCTAAAATTGATGTTTGCACACTCACCCAGTATGCTTCCTTCAAAATCTGTGAGGCGTTTTTGGGAGATGCAAGGGATCTGCCCAATAGGAACCCAACCCAAGTTTGAGGAAACCGCTTTTTTACATAATGACATCATGGAAGGTAGAAGAACTCAAGGGAACCTTTAACGGGGCCTTAATAAAAAATATCTGTGCTCTTTCTGTGTCATGTACTTTACCTGGCCCCACAGCTCAGCACCATACAAGGCACCCACTCTAGCCTGCATTTTGTAAATATCTACTCCAGGTGGGATGGGAAAGGTGGACGTTCTAGCAGCGAATCTCAAAATGCCCCCTATCTTTTGTTTGAGGGACATGGTGCACTTTATCAGATGTGCTGACCATTTATGGGAGTTTCTAATCTAACTCCCAGATAGTCAAAATCAGCAACACGTTCAAGGGTCCTACCATCCAGCATTATACTTTTCTTTGCTCTAAATGTTGGGTCACCAAATACCATGCATTTGGTTTTAGTACTGTTTATTTGTAGACCATAGTCCCTTCAAAACCCTGAAAAGTTTTCCAGAAGTCTGGATAATCCAGAGGCAGTTTGGGATAAGAGCAGGGTATTGTCAGCAAACAACAAACGCGGTGCCTTGATCCCTCCCAATTTCGGAGCGTCATTTAAGCTATCAAATAGATATGGAATGCAAGCATTTATGAAAAGTAAGAAAAGAGTGGGAGCCAAGACACAACCCTGTCTAACACCTATCTTTGTGGGAAACTCATCAGATAATTATCCGTCCTTCCCCCACCTTACTCTGGCAAATAGTGCAATCAAATAGAAATGTATTGCTACTATATCTTTTAGAAAGGAATTATATTTTTCTTGCATAATTGGAAACCATTCTTGCTTACCATTTTCTCTTCCCTTTGAAGATACCCAAGTACCCTTACAGTAGCTCTGATATCACAAAGTTAATTCCTCTGTAATAGTCATTACTACACTGGTCCAAGAGCAATAGTTTCTCTTTATTGTAACATTTCCTTACTCACCAGTTTCACCTGCCATTGGCATCCTGCAGCAGCTGTGCCATCACTAGTTTTTGAAGTGATTGTTTTAATGCTTTAAAATATTTTACATAATAAACATATTACTACACAAATATAAAAAGGAAGCAAAAAATATAATTTCATAGAAGGAACAAACCATATAATGTTTTTTGTTTTATCATTACCTTTATTATAGAAACAAACTGGCACTTTGGATCAGTCACATTAGGCCTACACCATTAGAATGTTCCTGGTGTATTTTAGCCTAGACCAGCAACACAGGTTCTAAAGTTCTAGGTTTTACTCAGATGTTTTTGGTCATCATTTAATAGTAACCTGTTTACAAAAGTGTGTGCTGTAATAAAGAGTGCATTTAGCATTCTCCTTTCCAAAACTGTAGCAAAACTAATACATTTACACTATAATTGAAAGTTCTTCAAACTAAACCATAAGACAACTCAAATGGTGGTATACTTATTTTCAGTATCTTTGATGGCTTTTAAATTACTAACGCCAAGAATAGACAGCCCGCTTGGCAGTTTCATGCACAATAAAATAACTTTACTGGATCACACCTGTTAGTAGTTCTGAAAGAGTGCCAATCTTTTGTGTCTAAACAGTGAAGAAATATGCTGTACAGATTTGATAAAGATGGAAGGACTGAAACTAGAGCTTCCTAGAATGTCCTTGATGAGGGAGCTGTTTGTTACTCATTGCTTGTCAGTAAAGCAACAACCAAATCCACTCCCTAAAACACTTTAGATATTTTTTTGCTTGCTCGCCTCATCTTATACAAGTATTTACAATTATCAACCTGATAAAAAGATGTAAGGAATTTGCCGTGAGGAAACTCACTACAAAAGATATGGCAAGTTTTTTTTAAACAAAAGCTTCTATTAGATGACTCACCAGCCTTGTAATAAAAATACATGGGAGAAACGTGTTTTGGGACCACCCCCTTTTTTCTTGACCTTTGGTTGACGGATCACCCCTAAACATTCCAGGAAGGAGCTGAGGTGGATGAGACTTTTTATGGAAATTTCACGAAGATTGGACAAACGGCAACAAAGATATTAGCAAACCAAAAAATGCATTTCCTAAGGGAATGTTGCCCCAACTTGGCAATTTGTCTGACCACGAGCGATTGCTCAGGGTAACGTCCCAACCAACCGCTCTTTTGCTTACTATGCCACCTCTGTTTAGACCCAACCATATGGAAATCTGCCTTGACCGTGCTACTCAATGAACAGTCCAGCCTGAACTGCTAGGCAGGTCCACAATGAACCGCAATACAAGTAACCTAGGGCTGATTTCACCATGGTGAGGGCTGATCAGCCAGGTATAGCTTTGTTCCAGTGGCGCAGTGAGCATTGGACCCACGTTTGGGCATACCTTTGCCACCTAGGGCGGTACTTGAAACACAAAAAAAGTGATGGGCGGAATGCTTGCAACTTGTCTAACCACTGGCAGTTGCTCAGGTAACATCCCAACCAATTGTTCTTTTGCTCCGAAGCCCCTGAATTGTCACATGAAAACAGGTGTAGGAAACACTGAAATATCCAGCCAATGCTCCTTCCCAAGATAGAAGGAAAGTATGTGCACTTCCAGAAGAATGTATAATATTTCATTCATTGGCAACACACTCAATGCATTTCGACCCGAGTCATGACCAAGACACAGTGTGTGTCGAAATGCGTTGAGTGTGTTGCCAATAAATGAAATATTCTACATTCTAATGGAGCCGTTGTCAATGTTAAGGCCTTATTCACCGCAGTGCTGGCTGGCGGAAACAGCCAATTAATGGGGCCAGCAGGGTTCAGGCTGCACAGACGGCTTGATGGAGGAACGAGTTCTTGGCGGGAGGCCTTCGCTGCCTGCCAAACTCGTAATGAGGCCCAAAGGTTCCTCTATGAGAACACATTGATGGCAGCAAGGAGTGGTCCCTTGGAGCGACGGCGAGTATGTAAACCCAGTTTGTGATTTGGAAAACCTTTACCAAATCTCTGTCTGGTTTTAGTAGACAGCCAAAAGCCATTTTGGTGCCCTAAACCCTAAGAGTTTTGCAAATTACAAGTTCTGCAACCTTAAAACGACTTTATACATCTGTCCCGCAGTTGTTTCAGATCCCCACTAATTTAAGTGTTTTAACCTTCATTTTAGCAGTTAATTGCTGATCAGTTTTTAGTGTAATAATATCATTTCAGTTAAACAGGTAGTAAAGTTTTACTTTCACTGAAGTAATCTAACAACATGTTCGATGGCATCTGTCGCTGTAGATACGCATGTTTTGCAATAGCTCGCCATCTGGTGTTGGGCCGGAGTGTTACAAGTTGTTTTTCTTCGAAGAAGTCTTTCGAGTCACGGGACCGAGTGACTCCTCCTTTTGTCTCCATTGCGCATGGGCGTCGACTCCATCTTCGATTGTTTTTTTTCCGCCATCGGGTTCGGACGTGTTCCTGTCGCTCCGAGTTTCGGAACGGAAAGATAGCTAATTTCGGAAGATTTTCGTCGGTATTGTTGCGTTCGGGATCGGCGTAGTTAGATTCAACAACGCGTCGAAGTATCGAAGAGCTCCGGTGCCCTTCGGGGTAGTTTTTCGATCCCCCGTCGGGGCCTGGTCGGCCCGACCGCGTGCTGAAGAACGCCGAAGGAACGGACCCCGTTCCGTTTCTGCCCCAAATGCCACAATAAATACCCCTATACAGACCAACACTTGGTCTGCAACCTGTGCCTGTCACCTGAGCACAGTGAAGACACCTGCGAGGCCTGTCGTGAGTTCCGGTCCCGAAAAACACTCCGAGACCGTCGAGCCAGAAGACTCCAGATGGCGTCCGCGCCGACAGCCCACCGAGAGTTCGAGGAACAAGAAGAGGAAGGTACCTTCTCGATCCAAGACTCAGACTCCGAAGGATTCGACGATACACAAACCGTGAGTAAGACGTCGAAAACCACTCAGAGGAAGATTTACAAGGCCCAGGGGACGCCACTGCCACCAGGCCATGGCTCCACCCATAAATTCGGTGACCGACCGTCGGCACCGAAAAAGGCCCAAACAGTGCCGAGATCGTCCGACTCCGGTCGAGACACCGGCACGCAGCCTTCTCGGGACCGAGAAAGTGCTGGAGACAAGCATCGACACCGAGATGCCGGTGTAGACACGGCTCGACGCCGAGACAGCGGCCCCGAAGAAGATCGGCGCCGACAGGTTTCAGCCCCGAAAAAGAAAAAAGTCACCTCGGAGCCGAAAAAAGACGCAGACAAAGTTTCGGGCCCGAAACAAACTGCAACCGACCCAGCTTCAGGCTCTTATACAGAAGAGCACTCGCTAACCTCCCAAATGCAAAAGCATAGGTTTGAGGAAGAGCTACAATCAACTGATGTGGACCATACGCAAAAGCGTATTTTCATACAGCAGGGGACAGGAAAAATAAGCACCCTTCCCCCTATTAGAAGAAAGAGAAGGTTGGAGTTCCAAACTGAACAGACACCACAACCGAAAGTGGTGAAAACAGTTACCCCACCACCCTCTCCTCTGCCCGTGATTAACGTCTCACCAGCACAAACTCCATCACACTCCCCAGCTCACACCACCTTGAGCCAGGGTGACCAAGATCAAGACGCATGGGACCTATACGATGCCCCAGTGTCAGATAACAGTCCGGAGGCATACCCTACGAAGCCATCTCCAACAGAGGACAGCACCGCGTATTCTCAAGTGGTGGCTAGAGCAGCACAATTTCACAATGTAAGCCTCCACTCAGAACAGGTCGAGGATGATTTTTTATTCAACACACTCTCCTCCACCCACAGCTCATACCAAAGCCTGCCTATGCTCCCTGGTATGCTCCGGCACGCAAAAGAAATCTTTAAGGAGCCGGCCAAAAGTAGGGCAATCACACCAAGGGTGGAAAAAAAGTATAAGGCGCCTCCTACAGACCCGGTTTTCATCACTACACAGCTGCCACCAGACTCTGTCGTTGTAGGAGCAGCTAGGAAAAGGGCCAACTCCCACACATCTGGAGATGCACCACCCCCAGATAAAGAAAGCCGCAAGTTTGATGCAGCTGGTAAGAGAGTCGCAGCACAAGCTGCAAACCAGTGGCGCATCGCGAACTCCCAGGCACTACTTGCGCGCTATGACAGGGCCCATTGGGACGAGATGCAACATCTCATTGAACATCTGCCCAAAGACCTACAAAATAGGGCATAACAAGTGGTTGAGGAGGGACAGACCATTTCCAACAACCAGATCCGCTCCTCCATGGACGCTGCAGATACAGCTGCACGGACAATTAATACATTTGTAACTATCAGAACGTCTGGATTTAAACCAGAGATTCAGCAAGCAGTTCTCAATATGCCTTTTAACGAAAAAGAACTGTTCGGTCCAGAAGTGGACACAGCGATTGAGAAACTCAAAAAAGACACGGACACTGCCAAAGCCATGGGCGCACTCTACTCCCCGCAGAGCAGAGGGAATTACAGCACATTCCGTAAAACACCCTTTAGAGGGGGGTTTCGGGGTCAGAGCACACAAGCCAGCACCTCACAAGCAACACCGTCCAGTTACCAGGGACAGTATACAGGAGGTTTTCGGGGACAATATAGAGGAGGGCAATTCCCTAGGAATAGAGGAAGATTTCAGAGCCCCAAAACCCCTACTACTAAACAGTGACTCACATGTCACTCACCCCCTCCACACAACACCAGTGGGGGGAAGAAATAAGTCATTATTACAAAGCATGGGAGGAAATCACTACAGACACTTGGGTTCTAGCAATTATCCAACATGGTTATTGCATAGAATTTCTACAATTCCCTCCAAACATACCACCAAAAGCACAAAATTTGACAAAACATCATTCCAATCTCCTGGAGATAGAAGTACAGGCACTATTGCAAAAGAATGCAATCGAATTAGTGCCAAACACACAAATAAACACAGGAGTTTACTCACTGTACTTTCTGATACCAAAGAAGGACAAAACGCTGAGACCAATCCTAGACCTCAGAGTAGTGAACACTTTCATCAAATCAGACCACTTTCACATGGTCACACTACAAGAAGTATTGCCATTGCTAAAACTACGCGACTACATGGCAACTTTAGACCTCAAGGATGCTTATTTCCATATACCAATACACCCATCGCACAGGAAATACCTAAGGTTTGTATTCAAGGGAATACATTACCAATTCAAGGTACTGCCTTTCGGATTAACAACCGCACCAAGAGTCTTTACCAAATGTCTAGCGGTAGTCGCTGCACACATAAGAAGGCAGCAAATACATGTGTTCCCATATCTAGACGACTGGCTAATCAAGGCCCATTCGTTAATAGAGTGCTCAAATCACACAAATCATATCATACAAACCCTCTTCAAACTAGGGTTCACCGTCAACTTCACAAAATCCCAAATTCTGCCGCGCAAGGTACAACAATACCTAGGAGCCATAATAGACACATCAAAAGGAGTAGCCACTCCAAGTCCACAAAGAATTCAAAATTTCAACACCATCATACAACGCATGTATCCAACACAAAGGATACAAGCAAAGATGGTACTACAACTCCTAGGCATGATGTCTTTATGCATAGCCATTGTCCCAAACGCAAGACTGCACATGAGGCCCTTACAACAGTGCCTAGCATCACAGTGGTCTCAAGCACAGGGTCATCTTCTAGATCTGGTGTTAATAGACCGCCAAACTTACCTCTCGCTTCTGTGGTGGAACAACATAAATTTAAACAAAGGGCGGCCTTTCCAAGACCCAGTGCCACAATACGTAATTACAACAGATGCTTCCATGACAGGGTGGGAAGCACACCTCGATCAACACAGCATACAAGGACAATGGAACGTACATCAAACAAAACTGCATATAAATCACCTAGAACTCCTAGCAGTTTTTCAAGCACTAAAAGCTTTCCAACCAATAATAGTTCACAAATACATTCTCGTCAAAACAGACAACATGACAACAATGTATTATCTAAACAAGCAAGGGGGGACGCACTCCACGCAGTTAAGCCTGCTAGCACAAAAGATTTGGCATTGGGCAATTCACAACCAAATTCGCCTAATAGCACAATTTCTACCAGGGATCCAAAATCAACTCGCAGACAATCTCTCTCGAGATCACCAACAGGTCCACGAATGGGAAATTCACCCACAAATTCTGAACACTTATTTCAAACTCTGGGGAACACCTCAGATAGACTTGTTTGCGACAAAGGAGAACGCAAAATGCCAAAACTTCGCATCCAGATACCCACACAAACAGTCCCAAGGCAATGCCCTATGGATGAACTGGTCAGGGATATTTGCTTACGCTTTTCCTCCTCTCCCTCTCCTTCCTTACCTGGTAAACAAACTCAGTCAAAACAAACTCAAACTCATATTAATAGCACCAACTTGGGCAAGACAACCTTGGTACACAACGCTGCTAGACCTATCAGTAGTACCCTGCATCAAATTGCCCAACAGGCCAGATCTGTTGACACAACACAACCAAAAGATCAGACACCCAGATCCAGCATCGCTGAATCTAGCAATCTGGCTCCTGAAATCCTAGAATTCGGGCACTTACAACTTACCCAAGAATGTATGGAAGTCATAAAACAAGCCAGAAGGCCATCCACCAGGCACTGCTATGCAAGTAAATGGAAGAGGTTTGTTTGCTACTGCCATATTAATCAAATACAACCATTACACACAACTCCAGAACATGTAGTGGGTTACTTGCTTCACTTACAAAAATCTAACCTGGCTTTCTCTTCCATTAAAATACACCTTGCAGCAATATCTGCATACCTGCAGACTACCTATTCAACTTCCCTATATAAGATACCAGTCATTAAAGCATTCATGGAGGGCCTTAGGAGAATTATACCACCAAGAACACCACCTGTTCCTTCATGGAACCTAAATGTTGTCCTAACTAGACTTATGGGTCCACCTTTTGAACCCATGCACTCCTGCGAAATACAGTTCCTAACCTGGAAGGTGGCATTTCTCATCGCCATTACTTCCCTAAGAAGAGTAAGCGAGATTCAGGCGTTTACAATACAGGAACCTTTTATACAACTACACAAGAATAAGGTCGTCCTAAGGACCAATCCAAAATTTTTGCCAAAGGTTATTTCACCGTTCCATCTAAATCAAACAGTGGAACTTCCAGTGTTCTTTCCACAGCCAAATACCGTAGCTGAAAGGGCACTACATACATTAGATGTTAAAAGAGCATTGATGTATTACATTGACAGAACAAAGAACATCAGAAAGACTAAACAACTATTTATTGCATTTCAAAAACCTCATGCAGGAAACCCAATATCAAAACAAGGTATAGCCAGATGGATAGTTAAATGCATCCAAATCTGCTACCTTAAAGCTAAACGACAGCTGCCCATTACACCAAGGGCACACTCAACCAGAAAGAAAGGTGCTACCATGGCCTTTCTAGGAAACATCCCAATGCAAGAAATATGTAAGGCAGCCACATGGTCTACGCCTCACACATTCACCAAGCACTACTGTGTAGACGTGTTATCCGCACAACAAGCCACAGTAGGTCAAGCCGTATTAAGAACATTATTTCAGACTACTTCCACTCCTACAGGCTGATCCACCGCTTTTGGGGAGATAACTGCTTACTAGTCTATGCAAAACATGCGTATCTACAGCGACAGATGCCATCGAACTGAAAATGTCACTTACCCAGTGTACATCTGTTCGTGGCATCAGTCGCAGTAGATTCGCATGTGCCCACCCGCCTCCCCGGGAGCCTGTAGCAGTTTGGAAGTTACCTTCAACTATTTGTATATGTGTCATCTCAACCTTAAATAGGTGCATACTTAGTCACTCCATTGCATGGGCACTATTACTACAATTCAACTCCTACCTCACCCTCTGCGGGGAAAAACAATCGAAGATGGAGTCGACGCCCATGCGCAATGGAGACAAAAGGAGGAGTCACTCGGTCCCGTGACTCGAAAGACTTCTTCGAAGAAAAACAACTTGTAACACTCCGGCCCAACACCAGATGGCGAGCTATTGCAAAACATGCGAATCTACTGCGACTGATGCCACGAACAGATGTACACTGGGTAAGTGACATTTTCATTCTCTTTCATTCACACCCTTTGGAGGAGCTCAGCCGTATAAGATGATGGTGATTGAATGCTATAGAGTAATTCAAATGATAAATTACTCAAGAGTCTTAACACCTGGTGCAGACCTGGCTCGATCTGCTGCATGGTTCAAACAAATGAACAAAGAATATGGTAGCGCTCAGATACGCAGAGCTTATTACGGATATGTGCGAGTAAGGATACCTTCAGTTAGGCCCCTGAAAGGTCATGTTCACGTTTTCTTCAGGTACCTGTCAGAGTCAAATACATTAGCTCTATCTTACCCCGACTCACTCAGGTTATAGCTTGCATCACTAATAGAAGGCTGATAGTAGAATTTCTAATACTGTGTCCTGCAGTTGTACACTGACTCATGAATGAAGGTGAAAATGATGGGCAAGAATACTGCCCTAATCACATTTGGCAGCTAAGCTCTATATCAAGGGGCTGATTAAGAGTTTGGCAGTCGGAAAAACCTGACCACCAAACTCCTCATGAGGAGACCGCCACGGTGCTGGCGGGCTCCCCACTGGCCCATTACGAGTTTTCCACTGGGCTGACAGGCGGAAGCCAAGGTTTCCATCGGTCATCCCAGTGGAAAACGTGCAAAGGCATTGGCCGTGGCTCCACATAGAGCCGAGTCCAATGCCATCACACAGATGGCCTCCCTACCAACCTCGGAATGTGCACTGTCTGCCCCATTAGGAGTTTCCCACTGCATCAGTTGGAAACTGCCTACAGTATTGTCTCTGGATCATAATAGAGCCGGCAGCTCTAGTGCGTATGGTGCACCAGCAGGTGCGTTGGGTGCACCGGCACCCATCTCGATGTTCACTATCTGCAAGGCAGACAATGAACATCGTGACAGGGCTGGCCAGGAGGACACCTGCACTGCCCATGCCAAGTGCATGGGCAGTGCAGGGACCCCCCCCGGACTATTTAATCCAACTACTAAAATGGCTTCCTACACCACGCAGGCTGCTGTACCCCAGTATGATCTTCCTGTCAAACTAAGAGAGGGAGACAGAAAGATCAACACCATTGTAATGATAAATTCCTGGAGAGTTAGCAAATTGTTTACTATTTCAGCACAAATACTGCAATATAAATTGCATTCAGAAACAAGTAACTGAGTGAGCCAGTATACGTGATATACAGTACCAGACTGGGTAGGACTATACAACCTTTGCTTACACGTGTATACATATGAAAACCTCGAAGCTGGCATATTTTTGGGTATATGTAATTAATTCAATTTAATGTAATTGATGCAGATAAATTTCATATGAATTTGGACAAGCTGCAGTTGACTTAACATAGCCTAACTATTGATTGGGAAACTTCGACTTTGACCTTTACCTCAGCACTTATGCCACTTGTAAGTTATTAAAGAATCTTTATAACATTCCCTATCCAGGCCCTAGCCTAACAGCACTGTAGGTTCTCATTAAGTGGGAGAATTCTTACCTGTGCAATATTGGAATTTTATTTATTGTGCTTGACGCCACTGACAGTGGTGCTTTTAACTCCAGAGACCTTTCAATTGTCAAATTAATTTTGATTGAAGGGCAAGTAGACCGTAAAATCACTTTCCTCACCTGACAGAACCAGGCAACACTAACCCGAATGAATACGTAGACTAAAATAAATCTGTGCAATATTCGTAGGCAGTCTCTTATCCTCTCTTTAAAGTTAAAAAAAAAACTGCTAGAGTTAAGGATGTGTATTTATGACTGGGCGTTTAAAACGATCAGCAATCAATACTGTCTTATGTTAGTTCCATTGTTGATTTATTAAGGAAAGGAAGGACCTGCTTGCCAAGGTAGATCTCAGAAGCACATGCTACCTAGGGCAAGAATGTGAAGGAGACCTATTGAAGAGTGTGAACTCTTCGATTATCAAGTGTTGCTGTTATTTGGGCTCTGTTACTCACCTGCTGGATTTCAATACTTTACAACCATAATATTACAATAAGTGTTTTAAGCCCTTCATTATTTACCATATACTGAATATAATTACAGAACTTCTCAGCCAGCATGTCTCAACACTTGTCATGTTTAAACTCCAAAGCTCAGACTGTGCAGAAGCCAAAGGGCTGCTAGATCAACTTAACACAAGTGAAATTTCCTGGGTTACTGTCACCCAGGAGGTTTGCATACGGGTACCAGAAATGTTGAGGTCATTATGGACTGTTTATACCCACATGCACTAAAGGCATCCAAAACATACTAGAATCTGTGCTGTTTTATTGCCACGTCATTGATGCTGATTAAGAAAAAACAACTTGTTTTCTAGATAGAAAAAGCCGAGGAGGCTTTTTTGGTATTTAAAGACCATACTTTCTACCATTCCAGTTCTACTTCACTGAAATCATTTCATGTTGAGGCCACTACTTGATTAGTGTTGTGTTGTTTACAGGCCAAATGCTTAAAGTAGCCTTGTGCTCATTCAGACTTCATTATTTGGAGGCGCTGTTATGCATCAGGAGTTGTTAAGGCAGCTTTCATGGAATGCCGCAACTAATTACTTTCTCCCATCATAGGGTGACACTTTTAGCTGATCAACTTAACTGATCATTTCCTCTGATGTGTTTGTGTACCTGTGATGTGTAATGTGACTGACATTAATTTACTCACTTGACTTTTCACTCACTAACTTAGCCATTCAGTCACCTAATTAGTATTTCTTACTTGTTCAATCATAATCACTTAAATGACCTTGTCACTCAGTCTCCTACTTACTAAGAGACCAAGGCCCTCATTCTGACCCTGGCGGTCTTTGACCGCCAGGGCGGAGGACCGCGGGAGCACCGCCGACAAGCCGGCGGTGCTCCAATGGGGATTCCGACCGCGGCGGTAAAGCCGCGGTCGGACCGGCACCACTGGCGGGGTCCCGCCAGTGTACCGCGGCCCCATTGAATCCTCCGCGGCGGCGCAGCTTGCTGCACCGCCGCGGGGATTCTGACCCCCCCTACCGCCATCCAGATCCCGGCGGTCGGACCGCCGAGATCCGGATGGCGGTAGGGGGGGTCGCGGGGCCCCTGGGGGCCCCTGCAGTGCCCATGCCACTGGCATGGGCATTGCAGGGGCCCCCGTAAGAGGGCCCCTACATGTATTTCACTGTCTGCTGCGCAGACAGTGAAATACGCGACGGGTGCAACTGCACCCGTCGCACAGCTTCCACTCCGCCGGCTCGATTCCGAGCCGGCTTCATCGTGGAAGCCTCTTTCCCGCTGGGCTGGCTGGCGGTCTGAAGGAGACCGCCCGCCAGCCCAGCGGGAAAGTCAGAATTACCGCCGCGGTCTTTCGACCGCGGAACGGTAACCTGACGGCGGGACTTTGGCGGGCGGCCTCCGCCGCCCGCCAAGGTCAGAATGAGGGCCCAAGTCACCTTTTCTTCCCCCTTCTCCTTATTCATGCGTTATCGTTTGCCTTTAATGACTCTTGCTCTCCTTAATTCCATTACTACAGTGTAGCAAAGCCTTTCCATTTTTGGGGTTTTTTTTAACGGGACATCCTTTTAAGAATGGACTCTGAAAGTTTACACAGAACAAATTTAAGGCTCAACCATGTGTAGTGGTGTATGGCCTTTGTCAGTTTATGAGCCTTGCATCCATTTAGATTTCTTGATTCATGCTTTGTATAACATTTTCTTATCAATTAAGAAAAATAAAAATGCAAATACTTAGGGGCTCGTTACGAGTCTGATGGTCGGAAAAACTGCCAGACTCACGGTGAGGAGACCGCAGCAGAGATGGTGGTCTCCCCACAAGACCCATTGCAAGGTTTCCACTGGGCAGACTAGCTGAAACTAAGGTTTCCACCAGTCAACCCAATGGAAACTGTGTGGCAGCATTGGTCTAAGCAGGGTGTCCCCACCATGGAAAGGCTGGCAGAAAGCTGAGTTGTAATCAGCCGGGCGGTGTTAAGTTAACCCTGCCCTGGCCGAGTATAACTCCGACTGCCGTCACCACGTCAAGAACCATGTTCCTGACGGGGGCTGTGTCTTTAGGCGGGTCCGTCTGGCAGGGTTGTAATGTGGTGGTTGAACCTCCACAATTGCGGTGTCCGACCGTCAGCACAAGGCTTGTGGTCCTTGGACCGCCAGTCTCGTAGTGAGGCCAATAGTCACATACTTAATTGGGGTAAACTCCTCTCCCAAGAACCAGGAGGAGTGAATAAGCATTTTGTTAATACACACCTAACACTACTTATATGTGTAATAGTATGATCTCTTATTGAAACAACAAAAAATAGTTCAGTTTGTGCTGTGCACTACTCGTCAATATTTTCTTAATGCTTCCTTCAGTGGGCACCCATCTTCATAATGTTTTAAAGAAACCATGAAAATGTGTTGAATTTGACTGCTTTATGTAACCTCCCAGAACTAACCACCAGGACAAGCGTGAATTAGGAAAAACAGCGTTTAGGTTTGAAATTATTTTAACCGTTTAGAATTTAAAAGCGCTGTTTTAGTTTACAGAGAAATGTATATTTTCCCTTGACTTTTGTATCAGATATTATTTTCCTAGAAAGGTAAGCTCCAGCAGATCACAGTCATCTGCAGCCTCAAGAGAGGCCTCTTTGTCTCCAGTATCAGAACTAGAGGACAACACTGACAAAGTTACAACCGAAAAAGATCTTCCCAACTTCATGAATGCAATCAGTGTTTATTTTTACAATGTCCCAGAGGAGGAAAAAAGGAAACTGAGCAGATATTTGATTTCATATCCTTTTTACTGTTCATATCACCTTGTGTTTTATCTGTGTTTGTTTAGGGAACATTTCAAAAGTGCCTACTGAGATAAATAAAAGGAGGGTTTTTATGAGTTGCCAGCAGTAATAAAAAACAGAAGGGGGCTGTATGGATTCCTAAACATGGTTCGAACATGCTTCAGGTATTTTCAAGCTCTCAATTTTTTTTTATACAGGCTGTATAGGAGACGTTTGATAATGGGTACCACTCACTAACATAACTAGATTTGTGTAGTTAGGTTGAGAGTAGGTAAATGCAGAGATCATCAAAGACACTATCATGTTGTTATTCTGTGACTACAAAAAGTATATTATTATGTTACGAACTACCTTTGGACAATGTTACCTGTCAAGAAGGTAAGTGTAAATAAGCTTTTTTAAGGTCTTATTATATTATAATTAACCAGGTGTTTAAGGGGGCGGAATGGTGGTTCAAATTAGACTCTACCCAACTGAAAGGGTGAGTGTTAGAAATGGGGTATACACCCTTGTCCAAATAGGGACCACAATTCTAGTCAGGGTAAATCACACACAATCCATATTATCCTGTGCCCACCCTCTGGTAGCTTGGCACTGAGCTGCCAGGCTTAATGTAGAAGGCAATGTGTAAAGTATTTGTGCAATAAATCATACAGTAAAAAAGTGAAAACACCACAAAAATACACCACACAGCTTTAGAAACATATATAATATTTATATGGTTAAATTAAGGTCAAAACGATAAAGATTCAATAAGCACAAGTTGAGATATCACTTTTGCAAGATTGAAAAGAGTCCTAAATCTTAGAAATCAACAGTTGTCTCTTAGTTTCACAAAGCACCTGGTTTGCGTAAAAAAAAAAAAACACGCACAGAGACTGCAAAGGAGGAGATGAGTGGAAAAATAGGGTGTGCGTCGGATTTTCCAATGCGGCACAGACAATGCTTTGTTTCTTTCCACGCTGCATGGGACTATGTGTCGATTTCTGGCGTGCAGTCTTGGTTCCTCACTGCGATGCCGGGGATCTTTTTGACACCCAGGGACGATGGGGGGAAATCACGGGCGTGCAGGAAGAAGTCGCAGGTGTTGCATCTATCCGATAGGCGATGCGTCAAATTTTCTGTTGCACGGCAGGCGCTGCGTTGATTCTTCACTAGGGAAGTCAGGCTGCATCGTTCCGGTTCGGCAGTGCGTCAATCTGGTAGGCTGTGCGTCTAATTTCTGGCTACAAGCCAGGCACTGCATCGATTCTTCTCTCTGGAAGTCAGGCTGCGTAGTTCTGGCTTGGCTGTGCGGCAATTTCTCGGTTGCAAAACGGCTGTGCATCATTTCTGGCAGGCTGTGTGTCGATTTTCGGCGCACAAAGAGTTTCCTGAAGAGATTGAGGGGGTTATTCTAACTTTGGAGGAGGTGTTAATCCGTCCCAAAAGTGACGGAAAAGTGACAGATTTACCACCAGCCGTATTACGAGTCCATTATATCCTATGGAACTCGTAATACGGCTGGTGGTATATCCGTCACTTTACCGTCACTTTTGGGACGGATTAACACTCCTCCAAAGTTAGAATAACCCCCTGAGTCTTTTTGGCTCTGAGACTTCGGAAAACAGGAGGCAAGCTCAAACCAAGCCCTTGGAAAGCACTTCTCAGAAAAGTCTGAGGGCAGCAGGGCAACAGCAGGGCAGCAGTCCTTCTCAGCAAAGCAGTCCAGATGAGTCCTTTGGGAAGCCAGGCAGATCCTCTTGACAGGTTGCAAGTTCAGGTACAGACGTGTCTGAGTTATTAGGCTTAGGGGCTCAGTTGATATACCCCAGAGTGCCTTTGAAGTGGGGGCGACTTCAAAGAGTAGTTTTGAAGTGCACAGGTTCTCCTTTCAGTACAGGCCTGTCTGCCATGGTGCCCATAGGGGTTTGGCAGTCCATTGTGTGAGGGTAGGCCACTAGCCTTTGCAATGTAAGTGTCAAGCCCTCCACCCTTCCAGCCCAGGAAGACCCATTCACTATGTAGATGAGTGCAGGTGTTACTGAGCATCCCGTGTTTGTGGTTGTCTGGGTGAAATGCACAAGGAAGCTGTCAACCAGCCCAGCCCAGATGTTGATTGGAGACAGGCTGTAAGGCACAGATGGATTTTAAGAGCAAGAAAATGCTCACTTTC
This sequence comes from Pleurodeles waltl, assembly GCF_031143425.1. Taxonomy (NCBI): domain Eukaryota; kingdom Metazoa; phylum Chordata; class Amphibia; order Caudata; family Salamandridae; genus Pleurodeles; species Pleurodeles waltl. The sequence goes on along the minus strand of NC_090447.1, from coordinate 313,027,521 downwards.
TACGAGTGGCATTTCTAAAATAGTAATATAAAATCCAACTTCACGAATTTGCAGGATTTTCTACTGCCGTTTTAGCCATACTAAATATGACCTGGTTACCCCTTTCTGATCAGAATCTGCCACTCAAATAGTATATATGAGGGTAGCCCTGGTGCTATCCTATCAGAGTGGGAGGCCTCACAGTAGTGGAAAATGAATTTAGGAGTTTTCCACAACCAGGACTTATAAAACACACATGTACATGTCCTGCCTTTTACCTATATAGCACTCTGCCCTGTGAGTTATCTAGGGCCTACCTTATGGGTGACATATGTAGAAAAAGGGGAGTTTAAGGCGTGGCAAGTATTTTTAAATACCAAGTCAAAATGGCAGTGAAAATGCACACACAGGCCTTGCAATGGCAGGCCTGAGACATGGTTATAGGGCTACTTGTGGGTGGCACAACCAGTGCTGCAGGCCCACTAGTAGCATTCTAGAGACCCTGGGCACATGTAGTGCCCTTTACTAGGGACTCATAAGTAAATCAGATATGCCAATTGGGAATGAACCAATGTTACCATGTTTAAGAGAGTGAGCATATGTACTTTAGAACTGGTTAGCAGTGGTAAGGTGCGCAGAATCCTAAGACCAGCAACAACAGTGTCAGAAAAGTGGAGGGAGGCAGGGAAAAAGTTCGGGGATGACCACTCCCAGGCAGGCAGGTCTAGCAGTGGGCATAAGGGTGGACATAAACGCAGGAGTGACCTCTTGGGGCAAAGCATCTCTTGATGTATTTTACATGGTAGCAGTATAGCAAAAAAGGACATGAGGTCTTACAGAAGTGATTTCTCAAATTTGTTAAAATCACTGGTATTAACACCAACATGTTTCAGAAGCCTTGTGATTTTAGTGAATGGATTCCACAGGGCAGCACCCTTCTCTGCAAAGAGTCCAGCTCCAGACTCCAGTGCAGATCACCATCTGACACTTTATGGGCAGATCAGTTTCCTGGACACAGTCTGATATTAAAGGTTGTGGTCATGGTTGTATCTTTCACACACAATTGCTGTTAATACATTAAAATAATCACGCCCACTACCTGTCCATCAAAGCTAGATAGGTTGCAAATGTTTGTTGTTCTAAAATTTTGTATGTGGTTCTAAAAGGTTCGGGGAGCACTGCAATATAGCATTGCCTCACCCCTGCTTTAACCTGCCAAAAATACCTCCATTTACTTAAAAGATTTAAGCACAGATTGAATGCCCCTTCATAGAATAAACAAAGTTTTTAACAAACATTTTATTAAACATACATGTACCTAGGATATTTATGTCTTTAGGTGTGCAACATTCTTACCTTAACATTTTGTACTTATGATGGAAATGTAGATCAGGACATTAACACGAGGACAACACACGTTGTGGCAAAGGTGGAGAACTTGAGTCAAGTAAAGGTAATGCGACCACGTTGCAATCATGATACACTTTTATTTCATTCAGTAATCTAACATTTCTGCCAAGTTGCCCTGTTCGGTATTTGCTGTTTCTGGTTCTAAAATATTTGACACAAATGGTTCAGCAGGGATTCAAATAAATATTTTGGGATACAGAATAAAGAGGGGCGTATTCTCAAGTGTGCAAGTCGCCAATATCGTTCTGTAGACAAAACATTTCCATTCACACAAGTTTTGAAAAACTTACTTTGTGAGTAGATATCTGAGAAATGAATCGAAAATAAAAGAGCACATTTCGAGTATTTGTAACTGTAGAGTCCGTCTTTAAAGCCTTCACTTAGCACCTATTTGGGCAATTAACTGATTATTTGAACATAAAAGTCCTCGGTCTGCATTATTGTACCCCTTTTACCCCATTGCACAGCAGGAGGCCATTTTCTCCAATCTAAACGGACTAATCAATCAATCAGAATGTATTTACCAACTATAAATTGGTTAACTACATTTTCAGTATTTTAAATGGTGAATCTACGAGTTTAGCCGCGTTTGGCAAATAACGTGACTGTCATACACCCACAAAAACACAGAATGAAATCGTCTATAATTACTTATTGTTAACATCTATTCAGCTTTGCTTCCCTCTGTTTATTCTCTGTCTTACCAAAGTGTATCAGTGAGTTTGTTTTACAAACAAAAAGACTTTGACATGTAAAATATGAGATTTTTTTACATTTAAGATTAAAAACACACTACAGATAGGTGCCAGGCTTTGTTCTTCATTATGTTTCAGGATGTACCTGTTATGATGCATGTTCTTTACCAGCGACGACTAATGTAGAAAACATTTTGATTGAGTTACTTCATTGAACAATGCAAGGAAAATGAGTATAAAAAGTAAGTTGGATGGTATGATACGCCGCCAAGAATAATGAGCATCTCTGTTCAGCTTCCAGACCTCATCTGACCACTCGTTCATTCATCAACACTCAAGCAGGTGAAGTTATGATATAATGATAAATAACGTGTAGCAGTGCCTAGTGAAAGCCTGTATTGAAAGGGCCCCCATCAGAGCCCCATGTCAGATGGCTTTTTGTACTGTGGACACAAAACATTTGTACAACTCATGATCATCTAATGTCAGCCTCTATGTGCAAATCACACAACAGGTGATCTTGATCAAAAGCCCGCAATCGTGTTCACCAAAACAAATCAAGAACTTGTTGTATTAAACAAAAGGTACTGTTGTCTTGTATATGCAAACTGTTACATTATCAAGCCTGAAGAATAGTGTTGTCCGCTAGTGAATTTGGACTCCATCTTGCTTGAGTCACTTTGTCCATATTTCCAAAGACCGTGCCTCCCCTTTCACCACCTTCCTTCAGGTTTCTAGAGACCCGAGGGAATCAAAGAGATTGGTGCTTTACTTTGGCCTCCTTGTTCTATTTTTCCGCTGGCAGGGCATAACAGACCTAAGGGGACTGAAGACATAACAGTACAACATTGCTGCTGCAGTCGCCTGCCTCCCTTGTCTCCAAAGCCTTAAGAAAATCAAATTAGAAGTGGAGTGCTGCTGTTGCACTACCTGCCTTAGTTTTCACCCTTTCAATTCTAAGCCTACAGAGACACAAGCAAATTAAGGAAAATGTACCCCCACTGATGAAGAGTTATTGCAGTCTAACAGGAATATTGCTTAGTGAAATAGGTATGCAGTTGTTCAGGAAGGAGGAGTGTTTGGGGAACTTGGGCAGAATTATGAGAGGGTGTGAGCCAGGCGGGACTTTGGCAACAAACGTTTGCTCAGCTGGCCTGTCTTTATGATTTTTTAAATGCTGTATGCCTTTTGGGGAGGTATACATATGCCTGATGGGACATGGTCTGTGAGATTTTGCTAGTTGCTCTAGAGGACCTCAGAAACTCACCGGCCTAAACAATCTAAGGCAAACAAGAGGTGCCAAATTATCTGTTGCATGCAGGCTTAAACTCCATAGGCTGTGCTATTCGGGGGATGTCTAGTCATCTCTCATGGACATGCCTTTCAATGAGTATTGACTACTGAGAGATAGAGGACAGCCTCAGCAGTCGAGCAAATCAAAGATAGTCACACCACAGCTCAGTTCTTGGGGTTATTGTCCCCAGCCAGACAATTCCACCAGCAGGACAGAAAGTCTATGGGTTATTCCAGAGGCTTACCTTACTTTTTGCTTCAACCTTCCCAACCGATGTAACCAAAAACTAAGCCCTTTTGGGGCAGAGAGTCTGGTGGTGGTTGAGGCTGTTCACTCCAACTGGGACAGCAGTCTTCAAACACTTCCTCCCCTGTGATAGTGGTTTCAGGCCTGTTTGATTTGCACTCTTAGGCCCATGATCATCTGATAGGGGCAGGATATTTAGTAAAACCCACCTCTCCTAGCTGTAAATCCATTTTGTCAGACCAATGATTTTCACAAAATGTTCATCAAAGGGGCTATCTGCCTTTCATTTCATTCTCACCTTCTATCCCTTCTACATGAGCAGTATTTGTTAGACCACACCTCTATATTGATGCAAGAAGTCAATCTCCTACTGGCCAAAGGCACAGCTCAGTGAGTTTCAGACTGAGCTTGGCAAGGGGTGCTATTCACGCTACTTCCTGTCCCAAATAAGGATAGAGGACTCAAGCCTATACTGGCCATCGATTGCCTTTCTGAAGAATGACAAATATAAAAAGTGGCACTTTAGCCTGTGCTCTGTATCCATGGGTCTGGATGATTTTTCTGTGCTTGAAGGACGTGTATTTTCATATATTTATCCTGCAGTCTCACAGATGCTACGTGCAGTTCACAGTGGTTGGAGCACTTCCAACTGCTGTGCTTCCCTTCCTCCTATACTAAGCCCCTCAGGTGTTCATAAACGTCATAGTTGTGGTTGCGCCTCATCTTCGGAGGTCATGGTATACCTGTGTTCCAGTACCTTAACAAGTGGGTGCTCAAGGCAGGCTCACCGGAATGAATCAGACCACCTCCAGACAAGGGCTGGGCTCTTGATCTCCTTGGAGTTTTTCATCAAAAAAATGAAGTCCCACCTTATGGAAATTTCCCTTTTTCAAGTCCTTTCCACCGCCGCAGCAAGTCAGGGACATTCGCAATATGATTCCTACATTTCAGGGTCATTCCTGTGCCTTGTGAGACGATTCTGATGTTTCTTGGGCTCTCCCTCCCCCACCCGGGTGTCACACTTGTGACGGATGTGTCATTAGTGGGTTGGAGAGGCCACCTGGGGAGTGTTCAGATCGGGGGCCTCTGGTTTGCAGCAGCGAGCCAGCTACATAACATCCTTTTGTTTCTATGGGTGGGAAGGACTGGTTCAGGTCCTAAATAATAATTCAACTACCATGTGATACTGCAGTAAGCAGAGCAGGTAGGTCCTGTATCCTATGCCATGAGACTCTAAGTCACTGGAGGTGGTTGGACCAGCAGAAAATATTTTTGTTTGCCAACCCCCTACTGAGGTCACTGAATCCCAGAGTATATGAGCTGAGCACACATCATCTGGTGGCCTGTGAGTGGCATCTTCAGCCTGCGGTAGCCAGTGGTACCTTTGTTTCAGTCGCACATGTCCTCAGTAAATCTTTTTGCCACCATCGAGAGCACACAGTGTCAAAGCTTCTGAGCATTGGAGTTTCCTCCAAAATGGTAATTGGTGTAAGCATTCTATTTGAGATGGGCCACAGATCTTCTGTACACATTTTGGATACTTCCATTCCTTCTTCAAGTTCTGAGGAACATCAGGACAGACCAATCATCCTAATAACCCCGGACTGGACCAGGGGGGGAGTGTGTTACCCAGAGCTCCACAGTATTTGGCCTCCAAACCGGCTACCCCTTTAGAGCACTTCTTGTCTCAGCAATAGGGGAGGGTTTCCTGTTTTCACCATACGTGAAGATTGAGTGACAGTACTTGACTTCTTTTTACTTACCACCTGGTAGAAGTGGTAGATGTTATTCAAGCAGCCTGATGCCTGTTGAAGTGGTAGATGTTATTCACTCACAACAAAATTCATCTATTCTAGTCATCGGCAAAATTCTGTGGCCCCGTGTTGTTCTCACCACTGAGCTATACAGCACCATCAACTAGCACATGAGGAGCATTGCTGAAAAAAATCACCGGCTACAGCATGGGGCTTGTATTCTGTAGCTGAGGAATCTGTGTTTAGAAATCCACCAAAAAGAGCATGACCCTAGGGTTGAACTACGGTAGGTACAAGTCTGTCATACTTCTGTTTGTCCTGTCTCAGTCTCAGAAGGCCTTGCAGTAGCATCATTAGAGGTAATTTGTCTGTTACTTAGCCTTTTTATGTTTAATTAATGAGTGCTCCCCTTGCTGGTCGGCGTTGTCTGAAGCAGTAAGAGTCAGGTTCCCTGTAGCATCGCATCAGCGGTAAGTGTGGGTGGCATGATCTTGGTGCGAATGGGCCCTTTCATGGTTGCAAAGAACCCAAAACTTCAGAATTTCCATCCTTTTCTTCAAGGAGGAGGCTAACTGTTGGCACACCAAGGGTCCAGGCCCTGCAAGGGATATCTTGGGAATCATGAACCCAGTCCAGAAGAGTCCCGGAGGGCTAATCAGCTGGGCAGTTGCTGAGGTGCCTCTGGAGCTTGTTGTCTCACTGTAGCGCAAAACAGGAGGTCAGTCAGCTGACCCTTGGAGTCACTTCAGCCTGGGATGAAGGGTGCACCTCCAGTCTTTCTTGTGAGATAGAAGGGCAGGCATCCAGAAGCCACAGGACAGTCCTTCTGTAGTATCCACTGGTCCAGGAGTGTACTGAAGAGTGGGTCTAAGAGTCCTCTTTTATACCTGGTGTGTCTTTTGATGTAGGAGAAGCTTCTGGAGTTTTGCCCCACAGGAGTCTCTTGAATTTCCTGCCTACCTGCTCAGGTTCCAGTCTGTCTGGGGGCACAACAAAATTATTTGTAAGTGAGCTGGGACAGTGCTTTTGAAGTGCAAGTGTGGTAGGTGACAGCTCTTCCCCATCAATCCAGGATGGACTATCCTGCCAAAACCCAGGCACCTACACAAAGGCCAGTTGCCAACTACACCTAGGCAAGTGACCTAGGAACAGGCTACAGAAACCAAATGATTAGGACAGAAAATGCCAACTTTCTAAAAGTGCCATTTCAGAATTATTACTTGAAATCAGACTTTACCATTAAAGAGGTGTTTAAATTACAATTCTTCAACACCAAGCATGACATTCCTACCTGCTTTGAAACAAAGGTTATCACTTATTAAATGTAATAAGGTAACCCAATGTAATAAGATACCCTGTTGGAGGGGTAGCCCTCACTGTAGTAAAAAAAAAAAAAAAACATTTGTGAGTTTTTCACTACTAGGACATATAACACTTAAAAGCTCATGGTCCAACTTTTTTAATACAGTGCATCCTGCCTTATGGGCTGTTTAGGGCCTACCGTAAGGGTGACTAAAGGTATTAAAAAGGAAGGTTTAGGCCTTGCAAAATGTTTACTTTACTAGGTTGAAATGGCAGTTTAAAACTCCACACACAGGCTGCAATGCCAGGCCTGAGACAGATTTGAAAGAGCTACCTAAGTAGGTGGCACAGCCAGTGCTACATGCCCTCTAGTAGCAATAATGTACAGTCCCTGGGCGCATATACTACCTCCATACAAGAGACTTACAAGGAAATTAAATGTACTAAATGGGTGTTAGCCAGTTTACCATGTTTAAAGGAGAGCACAGGTACGGTAGTACTGGTTAATAATGGTAAAGTGCACAGAGTCCTAAAAGCCAACAGAAATGGGTTCGGAAACAGGAGGGGTGAAGGCAAAAGATTCGAGGATGACCCTGCAGAGAAGGTCAGGCACAATAGTCACCAACTGTGATGCATTTTTTTAAATGTTATACATACAGGTTTCCTCCTATTCCTTTTGTTATGCTGAGATGGGTCCTTAATTTGGTTCTTACCATCCTGATGAGCAAGCCTTTCAGGCCTGTGCATAGCTGTTCCATCAAGCTCTTGACCCTTAACCCCTTGATGGCCATGGACGTAATGGTTACGTCCAAGGCTGCGTCTGTGAGGCACCATGGACGTAACCATTACGTCCGTTTACCGGCCCTCGGGGGAAGCGCTAGCGCTCCCCATGATGGCCGCCCCCCAGGTCAGGGCTGGAAGGGGAATCATTTCCCCTTCCACCCCCAACCCCCTCTGTGACATCTGATGACGTCAGCCCATCATGCATGCTTCCAGCACGATTGCGGAAGAGAAATGCATTTCCCTTCTGCTCGGGAGGAGGGGGCCAGCAGAGGCATGAAAGGAAAGGAAAGGCCTTTCCTTTCCTTTCATGTGTCTGCAAGCATTTTTGCTGCCCAATCGCAATGCGATCGGGTAGCAGAAATGCCCACTAGACACCAGGGATTTTTGTTTTGTTTGGAAATGGACATAAGGGGAGTGGCCCCTTGGCAATATAATTAGGCCGATCTGTCCCCGGGGGGGGCAGAAACCACTAGACACCAGAGAATATTTTTTTTATATTATACTTCCGTATAAGGGGAGTGGCCCCTTGGCAAGGGCCGCTCCCCAGGGGGGGCAAATAACTTATAGGCCATTTGGGGGCAGAAAACCCCTAGACACCAGGGATCATTTATTTATTTTTGTTTTGTTTTTTTTCTTTTATGTGTAGGGAGCGACCCCTTGGGCAAGGGCTGCTCCCCAGAGGGGGAAATAATTTTTAGGCCATTTCTGCCCCCGGGGGAGCGGGGCAAAAAACCCCTAGACACCAGGGATCATTTATTTTTTATTTTTTTATGTGTAGGGAGCGACCCCTTCGGCAATGGTCGCTCCCTGGGGAACCAAATTGTTTTAGGCCATTTCTTTCTATATAATTCGGCCGATCTGTCCCCGGGGGGGGCAGAAACCACTAGACACCAGAGAATATTTTTTTTATATTATACTTCCGTATAAGGGGAGTGGCCCCTTGGCAAGGGCCGCTCCCCAGGGGGGGCAAATAACTTATAGGCCATTTGGGGGCAGAAAACCCCTAGACACCAGGGATCATTTATTTATTTTTGTTTTGTTTTTTTTCTTTTATGTGTAGGGAGCGACCCCTTGGGCAAGGGCCGCTCCCCAGAGGGGGAAATAATTTTTAGGCCATTTCTGCCCCCGGGGGAGCGGGGCAAAAAAACCCTAGACACCAGGGATCATTTATTTTTTATTTTTTTATGTGTAGGGAGCGACCCCTTCGGCAATGGTCGCTCCCTGGGGAACCAAATTGTTTTAGGCCATTTCTTTCTATATAATTCGGCAAGTCTGCCCCCGGGGGGGTGGGGGGGGAGCAGAAACCTCTAGACACCAGGGAGTTTTTTGTGTTTTTTATCATCCTTATGCATAAGGGGAGCAGCCCCTTGGGCAAGGGCCGCTCCCCGGGTGGGCAAAATATTTTTAGGCCTTTTCTTAAACACCCCCCCCCCCGAGACAGATCTGCCTAAGAGAATTAGACCGATCTGCCTTTGGGGGATGGGGGGGGCAAAAACCTCTAGACATCAGGGATATATATATATATGTTCGGTGGCATGTGTAGCTGCAGATACACATGCTGTGCACATCCCGCCATCTGGTGTTGGGCTCGTTACAAGTTGTTTTTCTTCGAAGAAGTCTTTTCGAGTCACGAGATCGAGGGACTCCTCCCATTTCGGCTCCATTGCGCATGGGCGTCGACTCCATCTTAGATTGTTTTTTTTCCGCCATCGGGTTCGGACGTGTTCCTTTTCGCTCTGTGTTTCGGGTCGGAAAGTTAGTTAAAATCTCGGAAAAATTGTTGGTATTGTTTGCTTTCGGTATCGGGTTAGTTATAACAGATCGACACTGACTTTTGAAGAGCTCCGGTGGCCCTTCGGGGTTTTTTCGATCCCCCCGTCGGGGCCTGGTTGGCCCGGCCATGTGTCTCTTCAAGGCTGATGGAACGGACCCCATTCCGCTTCTGCCCAAAATGCCATAACAAGTATCCATATACAGATCAGCATCTGGTCTGTAACTTGTGTCTGTCTCCAGAGCACAATGAGGATACCTGTGAGGCCTGTCGAGCGTTTCGGTCGAGGAAGACATTAAGAGACCGAAGAGCAAGAAGACTGCAGATGGCATCGGCGCCGACAGGACAAGGGCGTTTCGAGGAAGAAGAAGAAAGCTTCTCCATCCATGAATCGGACTCGGACGAGCTCGATCCCGAAGAAACGCCGAAAACCGTGAGTAAGACATCGAAACATAAAACTCACGAGAAGACAACAAAAGCCCAGGGGACGCCACCGCCAACAGGCCATGGCTTAACCCGAAAAATAGGTGACCGATCATCGGCACCGTAAAAGGGCATGCATGTGGCGAAGTCATCCGACTCCAGTCGAGATACCGCCACACAGCAATCTTGGGCCCGAGACACCGGCCCCGAACAGATTCGGCACCGAGAAACCACGACGCCGAAAATAAAGAAGGTTGCCTCGGAGCACAAAAAGGCGACCGAAAAGATTTCGATTCCGAAACATCCAGCCTCGGAACCGAAAACAGGTTCCTACACAGAGGAACAGGGATTGTCCTCCCAAATGCAAGGACATAAGTTTGGAGAGGAACTTCAATCTGTTGAGCCAGACTACACTCAAAGAAGGCTCCACATTCAAAAAGACACAGGGAAGATAAGCACTCTTCCCCCAATTAAGATGAAAAGAAGACTTGCCTTTCACGAAAAGGACAAGCAGCCACAGGCAAAGGTGGCAAGACAAACATCTCCACCACCATCAATGCACACATCACCGGTAGCCACTCCACCACTGATACAATCCCCGACTCATACTGCAATGAGTCAAGATGATCCTGATGCATGGGACCTTTATGATATCAGATAACAGCCCAGACTGTTACCCTACAAGGCCGTCGCCACCTGAAGACAGTACATCCTACACGCAGGTGGTCTCAAGGGCAGCTGCGTTTCATAACGTCACCTTGCATTCGGAACCAATTGAGGATGACGTTTTATTTAATACACTCTCCTCCACTCATAGCCAATACCAAAGCTTACCTATGCTCCCGGGAATGCTAAAACATTCAAAACAAATATTTCAGGATCCTGTTAAAGGCAGAGCCATAACTCCAAGGGTGGAAAAAAAGTACAAACCACCACCAACAGACCCTGTTTATATTACGCAGCAATTAACACCAGATTCTATGGTTGTTGGGGCAGCTCGCAAGAGAGCAAACTCTCATACCTCAGGAGATGCACCACTTCCAGACATGGAGAGTCCCAAATTCGATGCTGCTGGTAAAAGAGTTGCAGCACAAGCAGCAAACCAATGGCGTATTGCCAATTCACAAGCACTTTTGGCAAGATACGATAGAGCTCATTGGGACGAAATGCAGCATTTCATAGAACACTTACCCAAAGAGTTCCAGAAAAGGGAACAACAAGTGGTAGAAGAAGGACAAAGTATCTCCAATAATCAGATACGGTCATCAATGGACGCAGCAGATACAGCTGCAAGGACAGTAAATACTGCAATAACAATAAGGAGACACGCATGGTTGCGTACGTCAGGATTCAAGCCGGAAATACAACAAGCCGTGCTGAATATGCCCTTTAATGAACAGCAGTTGTTTGGGCCGGAAGTCGACACTGCTATTGAAAAACTCAAAAAAGATACTGATACCGCAAAAGCCATCGGCGCACTCTACTCCCCACAAAGCAGAGGCACATTTCGCAAAACACCATTTAGGGGAGGGTTTCGAGGTCAACCTACAGAGGCCACAACCTCACAAGCAAGGCCCACTTATCAAAGCCAATACCAGCGGGGAAGTTTTCGGGGGCATATAGAGGGGCACAATTCCCAAAAAATAGAGGGAAGTTCCAAAGCCCCAAAACCCCTCAAAACAAACAGTGACTTCCAAGTCACACATCCCCAACACATAACACCTGTGGGGGGGAGACTAAGACAATTTTACAAACATTGGGAGGAGATAACAACAGACACTTGGGTACTGGCAATTATCCAGCATGGTTATTGCATAGAATTTCTCAAATTCCCTCCAAACGTGCACCCGAAAACACACAATATGTCAAAACAACATGTAGATCTTCTAGGACTAGAAGTTCAAGCATTACTACTAAAAGAAGCAATAGAATTAGTACCAGAACACTAGAAAGGAACAGGAGTTTACTCTCTGTACTTTCTCATACCCAAAAAAGACAAGACTCTGAGACCTATATTAGATCTCCGAACATTAAATACCTACATCAAATCAGATCACTTTCACACGGTGACATTACAAGACGTAATCCCACTACTCAAACAACAAGACTACATGACAACACTAGACCTAAAGGATGCATATTTCCATATACCGATACATCCTTCACACAGAAAGTACTTAAGGTTTGTATTCCAAGGAACACATTAACAATTCAAGGTGTTGCCATTCGGAATAACAACTGCGCCAAGAGTTTTTACAAAGTGCCTAGCAGTCGTAGCTGCACATATCAGAAGGCAGCAAATACATGTGTTCCCGTACCTAGACGATTGGTTAATCAAAACCAACACTCTAGAAAGGTGTTCACAACACACAAAGTATGTCATAGAAACCCTACACAAACTAGGTTTCTCAATCAACTACACAAAGTCACACCTTCTGCCGTGTCAAACACAGCAATACTTAGGGGCGACAATCAACACAGCAAAAGGGATTGCCACTCCAAGTCCACAAAGGGTTCACGCATTTCACAATGTAATACAGGCCATGTATCCAAATCAAAAAATACAAGTCAAAAAGGTGATGAAACTCCTAGGCATGATGTCCTCATGCATAGCCATTGTCCCAAACGCAAGGTTGCACATGCGGCCCTTACAACAGAGCCTAGCATCACAGTGGTCACAGGCACAGGGTCAAATTCTAGATCTGGTGTTGGTAGACCACCAAACATACACCTCGCTTCAATGGTGGAACAGTATAAATTTAAACCAAGGGCGGCCTTTCCAAGACCCAGTGCCACAATACGTAATAACAACAGATGCCTCCATGATAGGGTGGGGAGCACACCTCAATCAATACAGCATCCAAGGACAATTGGACACTCACCAAAAACAGTTTCACATAAATCACTTAGAACTATTGGCAGTATTTCTAGCGCTGAAAGCATTTCAACCCATAATAAGCTACAAACACATTCTTGTCAAAACAGACAACATGACAACGATGTATTACCTAAACAAACAGGGAGGCACACACTCAACACAGTTGTGTCTCCTGGCACAGAAAAAATGGCATTGGGCGATTCACAACCACATTCGCCTAATAGCACAATTTATTCCAGGAATTCAGAACCAGCTAGCGGACAATCTTTCTCGGGATCACCAACAGATCCACGAATGGGAGATTCACCCTTAAATACTGCATACTTACTTCCAGAGTTGGGGAACGCCACAAATAGATCTATTTGCAACAAAGGAAAACGCAAAATGCCCAAACTTCGCATCCAGGTACCCACAAGATCAGTCTCAGGGCAATGCGTTATGGATGAGTTGGTCAGGGATATTTGCTTACGCTTTTCCCCCTCTCCCACTCCTTCCATATCTAGTAAACAAGCTGAGTCAAAACAAACTCAAACTCATACTAATAGCACCGACATAGGCAAGGCAACCTTGGTACACAACACTACTAGACCTCTCAGTAGTGCCTCATGTCAAACTACCAAACATACCAGATCTGTTAACTCAACACTAACAACATATCAGACACCCAAATCCAGCATCGCTGAATCTAGCAGTCTGGCTCCTGAAGTCCTAGAGTCCGGACATTTAGACCTTACACAGGAATGTATGGAGGTGATAAAACAAGCTAGGAAACCTACCACTAGACATTGCTATGCAAATAAGTGGAAAAGATTTGTTTATTACTGCCACAATAATCAAATTCAACCCTTACACGCATCTGCCAAAGACATCGTAGGATACTTACTACATTTGCAAAAATCAAAGCTAGCTTTTTCTTCCATTAAAATACATCTTACAGCAATTTCAGCTTACCTGCAAATTACGCACTCAACTTCTCTATTTAGAATACCAGTCATAAAAGCATTTATGGAAGGTCTGAAAAGAATTATACCACCAAGAACACCACCAGTTCCTTCATGGAACCTCAACATTGTCTTAACACGACTCATGGGTCCACCTTTTGAGCCCATGCACTCTTGTGAAATGCAATACTTAACATGGAAAGTTGCATTTTTAATTGCCATCACATCTTTAAGAAGAGTAAGTGAGATTCAAGCATTTACCATACAAGAACCATTTATTCAGATACACAAGCATAAAGTAGTTCTACGAACAAATCCTAAATTTTTACCAAAAGTCATATCACCGTTCCACTTAAATCAAACAGTAGAATTACCAGTGTTCTTCCCACAGCCAGACTCTGTAGCTGAAAGAGCACTACATACATTGGACATCAAAAGAGCGTTAATGTACTACATTGACAGAACAAAACTAATTCGCAAAACAAAACAATTATTTATTGCTTTCCAAAAACCTCATACAGGAAATCCAATTTCTAAGCAAGGCATTGCTAGATGGATAGTTAAGTGCATTCAAACCTGTTATCTTAAAGCTAAAAGAGAACTGCCTATTACACCAAAGGCACACTCAACTAGAAAGAAAGGTGCTACCATGGCCTTTCTAGGAAATATTCCAATGACGGAAATATGTAAGGCAGCTACATGGTCTACGCCTCATACATTTACCAAACACTACTGTGTAGACGTGCTAACAACACAGCAAGCCACAGTAGGCCAAGCAGTACTACGAACATTGTTTCAGACAACTTCAACTCCTACAGGCTGAACCACCGCTTTTGGGGAGATAACTGCTTACTAGTCTATACACAGCATGTGTATCTGCAGCTACACATGCCACCGAACGGAAAATGTCACTTACCCAGTGTACATCTGTTCGTGGCATTAGTCGCTGCAGATTCACATGCGCCCACCCGCCTCCCCGGGTGCCTGTAGCCGTTTAGAAGTTGATCTTGAACATCTGTATATTCGTAAATATATATATTACTTTAAACTACATTATGTATATACCTATTCACTCCATTGCATGGACACTATTACTAGCATATACAGTACCTACCTCACCCTCTGCGGGGGAAAACAATCTAAGATGGAGTCGACGCCCATGCGCAATGGAGCCGAAATGGGAGGAGCCCCCCAATCTCGTGACTCGAAAAGACTTCTTCGAAGAAAAACAACTTGTAACACTCCGAGCCCAACACCAGATGGCGGGATGTGCACAGCATGTGAATCTGCAGCGACTAATGCCACAAACAGATGTACACTGGGTAAGTGACATTTTCCATATATATATATATATATATAAATATATATATATATATATATTTGTATTTACTTTATGTTTTTATGTATGGGGAGTGAACCCCTAGGCAAGGGTCGCTCCCCTGGGGGGCAAATTGTATTTAGGGCATTTCTGCCCCCCTTGGGGGCAGATCAGCCTATTTGTGTTAGGCCAATCTGCCCCCTAGGGGGGCAGAAACCACTAGACACCAGGGATTGGTGTGTGTGTATGTGTATTTGTTTGGGGGTCTGCCCCTTGGGCAAGGGTCGCTCCCCATGGAGGCACATTACTTTTGGCCATATCTGCCCCCCTTGGGGGCAGATCGGCCTATTTTTGGAAGACCCATCTGCCCACCAGGGACCAGGGAAGATTTTGTTTTCCAAAATAAGAGGGGCCAAAGTTGTTCTGCACACCAGTGGGCAGATGGGGAAATTACCCCTGATCCACACCCTGGAGGGGCAGAAAGTCTACTAGATGGCATGGAATTAAAAAAAAAAAAAAAAAGAATTCTGGGGTGATGGCTACCAACCAGTATGGGCCTAGTTATGCCCCCACCCCAATTGAAGGGGGGTAACAGTCTTTCAGCTCGCCCCCCGCACACTAAAACATCTTATCCCACAGCAAGCAAAAAGACATTTGATTATTTTGGGTTTTGGTTTTACATTTGGGCCATGAGAGCTTGGTAACTCGCAAAATCGTCCCACTTGGAATGGTGAGGGCTGCACTTTTTTCACTTTGGGACGCTGCCATGTAGAAAAATCTACAAGACCCAGACACATCTGAAAACTAAACATCTGGTTGATTCCAGGGTGGTGTGCTTCACATGCACCCTGCACCATTTTCTTACCCAAAATGCCCTGCAAACCTCCAACTTTGCTGGAAATCACACATTTTTCCCACATTTTTGTGATGGAACATTCTGGAATCAGCAGGAATCCACGAAATTCCTACCACCAAACATTGTCTCATCTATACCGATAAAAATTCTGCTGCACTTGTCAGCCTAATAATGTATTTTTTTAGACTGCTCTTTTGGACCCGCTTTGGTTCCCCCTCAATTTCGACATGTTTTTGGCTCTTCCCTGTCACAGGCACTTGGTCCACCTACACAAGTGATGGATCATTTTTGCCGGGAGACTGAGGGGAACATTGGGTGGTATGAAATTTGTCCCGCTGCGGTTATCCCACACAGAAATGTGGGGAAAAAGTGTTTTTTTTTTTTAGCTCAATTTGAGGTTTGCTGAGGATTCTGGGTAAGAAATCATTAGGGGATCCACGCAAGTCACAGTTCCCTGGACTCCCTCGGGTGTCTAGTTTTCCGAAATGTCTGGGTTTGGTAGGTTTCCCTAGATGGCTGCTGAGTCCAAGACCAGAAATGCAGGTGCACCCCCCCCCCAAAAAAACAGGTAGTTTTGTTTTGATAATTTTTATGTGTCCAGATAGTGTTTTGGGGCATTTCCTGTCGCAGGTGCTAGGCCTACCCACGGATTAATAGAAGAGGGACCGGGAGATTACAGGTCCAGTGTACAGCCTCCCAATATAACGTTGTGAAAATCAGAGTACACTGTTCCTATCTAGAGAAATTATCAGGGTGAACAATTATATATATATGTATATATATATATATATACACAGGAGCAAGAACCCTCATGCATCACAATGGATGACTGGCTTCATCATTGGGACAGCTCCTCGTTAGGCTGGTACTGCAATGCCTAACGGTCTCCCCCCAAGGGGGAGCTCTTACCCGGGGTGCTTGAATAGTCGCACCTTCAAAATAGTTTGAAAAAAGAGGTGTCCAATTTGAAGAACCCAAAAATAAATGGAGTGAATAGAATGAATTAAAATTGGTTCTTCATCAATAAATATCACTCATGCTTTAATCAGTTTTATATGATGAAGACCAAGATTAAAAACAGAGTGGAGAGTCCGGGTGATAAATAATGGTCACCCTCTCTCAAAACAAACGAGGATAAACACTATATGGTATCACTCGATGACAGGTCTACATGTTTCGCGTCGAGATGGTCCAGCCGGATCCTATGACGCTTTCTCAGGACCAATAGAAAATCTACTCCAAAATGTCAGAACTAATGTTCAACAATATCTAGGAAAAAGTAGTCACTTACTTAGTTCTACTTGTATAAAAGGTCGCCCTAAATAGATAAAACAAAACTCAATATCAGGTTATGTCACTAAAGATGCAAGATTAGTGCTTGTGTGAAGTTAGTATAGATTATAGTGTCTCACTCTAGTGAAAAATTATATATGAGAATTAGCTTACCATCCCCAATTTCAGGACAATGCTAAAAGGATCACGGTCAGGAAAAGGAACTAATATTCTGTTGGTGCATAAAAAAAGTTAGTGTAATAAGCTGTTCACATATCAGTAATTCACAGAACGCCAAAACAAGTGTTACTCCGCATGGCGATCCTTATCAGCAAACATATGACATTCATCTCAACAGAGAAAACCATCGTCCATGAAGAAAATATCATAAGTTAGTATAGATGGAGAAATCAGTGATTATATCAAATTTATAGTAATAGTTGTAGGTTGCAGGGATTCTTTCATGATGGAGAAATCAGTGATCATCTCAAGAGATTAATCGTAACTGGATGGTAAGAGGGATTTTACATAAATGATTGTATTCGTAAAATTCGTATTATTGTAAAAAATTATCGTTTATAACAAGGCTCATGACAGTGTGAGACTGGAAAAATATCCTATTCTGAATCTAATCAGTGATCGGGGAGAGTAGGTAGTGGTTAGCAAACCCATCCGAGTCGATTACTTATAAAGGACAGTTAAGCGTATATAAATAGATACTCGTTTGTATGTCGATGGTTAAATTGCTCTGTCCAGGTACAGGGATCGACACTAAAGAAGAGGTGGAAGAAGTCAGGAAAAGCATAGGGAAATGACTTACTTCTCATTCCTTAGTAGTCGGCTTCTTAACCTACCCTCGTGACCCATGTCCTTGTCGAACAAAGGTCCGACGTTGTGCCGGTGTTTTACGAGGAAATGTGACAAATGAACCCGGAAGAACTTGCCGGTTCGTAAGTAGTGAAAAGAAAAAACGGACTACGGCCCCTATAAAGCCCTCTATAAAGGACTACAAATACGGAATTGTTTATTTCAAAAGCTCGTTTTGGAAACGTCCGATCCACTCGATCGAAAAAAGTTGTTTTGTAAAAAGATGAACCAGTTAAAAGTATATGCAGAGGGAAACGCGCATGGTATATATAGCGCGTTTTTATATATATATGTGTTGTAAGGTCCTTGATAGCTCGCAAGGCATTGGAATGTGAGGATCCATATGAAAACTTTCAGATGTCTGCCAAATCCAGGGAAAAGGCAGAACAAGAGTGAAAGTAGAGTCAAAAATAGAATAAACGTAGAGAAAACAAATTTGAATTACTATAGGCTAATAATCGAATTAGGTTCAAAGTCAAATAAAGTTAATGATGATAGTCAATGCAATATTCAGCAAGAGAGTGAGTTAAGATGAAAGGATGGTCCAAGGTATATCATCATTTAATCCTTGTGCCGCTGTCCCTAATTTAAAAATCCATCGTTGTTCTCTTCTAAAGAGTGAGTTAGAGCCATTAGGGAGTAGGCCTACCCACACAAGTAAGGTACCACCGTCACTGTCACCGAAATGTGAGGAAAATGTGGTAGAGCCCCACAAGTTACCCCATCTTGGACTCCCCTAGGTGTCTAGTTTTCAGAAATGTGCTGGTTTGCTAGGTTTCCCTAGGTGCCCGCTTGGATTTTGGCCTCTAGCTCAGCCGGCACCGGCTGCCAAAACGCAGAGAGAGACTTCAAAGGGAAGGAAATACATTTCCTTCCCTTTGAAGCCTCTCTCGGCCTCCCCCACGTGATCGGAAGAGAAATGCAAAGCATTTCTCTTCCGATCGCATGGGGGAGGCTCTGTGACAATCAGCGCGCGCTCGTGCGCTGATGTCACTGGGGTGGGGGGGGACGGGGGTGGAAGGGGAAGGGCTTCCCCTTCCATCCTTGACTTGGGCTGGCGCTCCCTCTGGGCTGTGTGCCCAGGACGTAATGGTTACGTCCTAGGCACAGCAGCACTGTGCCGCAGGACGTAACCATTACGTCCGCGGCACAGAAGGGGTTACGTAAGTAGGGGTCACCCCCCTCCAAAGTTAATAACTCGATTTCTGACATTCAGTGTAGGATTTTGATGTTTCTGAATCTTATGCCAGTCCCAGTTCTATAGATCCTTCACCTTTTGGACTTGATGGCCTTGTGCATCCTGTGGGTGCATCCTGCTAGATGGTGAATAAGGATCCTCCAGTCGTGATTAAGAAGGCAGTAGCTTCAGCATCAGTTAAATCTCCTGTTTCATGTATAGACCTTCTCTGTAGTCAACCCGGACTTTAACTGGTGGGTGTGCTCATCCTATCACATGGTGAGTCACCACTTCGGTCTGTTATTAGAATTGTTTCATCTTTGTGCTAGAGTGTTCCTTTGGAGGAGATAGGACAAGGTATTTGGTCTGTGCCAGGAGCTTCATCCTGCAATGAAGAACATGATTTTCTTCTGATTGGAATGTCCTTATGTAGACTTCTTTCCACAAAGCTGAACTGGAAGTGTCTTCTGTTCTTTGCTCTGCACATCCCTCCGAATGGTTTCGTATATGACGTCTTACAATTCAAATGGTTGCATGGTCTTTCCTGCACCTTTGCTCTGAATCCTCTGCTTCCAGTTGCCCTGAAGCAGATGCGAGAGGATCAAGCACAGCTGATTCATATTGCCCCATATTGAGCATGGCAGTTTTGTTATGCTGATCTGTTGGAGCACTACAGTGGGGCACATATTCCCCTCCCCACAAAATAGTTCTGCTTTCATAGCAGTGCTCTGTCTCCAACCATTGTCAATTAGTGATGTTGTCCCTGGTATCAGAGATCATATTGGCTGCAAGAAAACCTGATACTTAATTGGTTTGTGAAAGCTACAGGTCCAGACTTGGTCCTTGTTGCAAGTCCCAAACCATTCATCAAGGCTCGTCACAATGGGAACAATTTGTCCACGTTCCCACACTTATTAAAGCAAATACATCTTTATTCAGTGGTAAGTCTAAATATGCAGGTAGGTGTAGGGAGTGTCAGGTTTCAGAATAACGTTTTTTCAAAGCAGCAACCAATTTCAAATGAGTATAAGTGAAAGGAATCATTTTATGCATCACAAAACAACAGTTTGTGTTCTTCGTCAGCGGTGTAGAAGTTTACACCTGTAGGTGTTCCCCTTCTTCCCTCTGTCTTTTGGTGACCCATTTTTTGCCTTACACTCTCTTGGTCATATCTGGTCTGTCTTATGAGTGCTTATCCTTTTTTAATGCAATTCTCTGCCTTCATAGTCACGTTTGGTCTACCCGTTATCTTTCAGTTCTTTACCATGCTCTCTCCTTCCAAGTCTCACTTAGTCTCTATCTTGCAGGCTTGTCCGTTCCTCTCTGACAGAATTGCCTTCTTCCTGACCCAGCTTTATGTTCCTAGTGGACAACTTGTTCCTTTCTCCCTTACACCGCCTTTTTCCTCCTGGAATTCTTTTTTGTACTTGGCCTGACATTTAAGGGCTTTCCCGTGTTTACTTGGTGTCCTGTGAACCTCCACCTCCTTTTCTGGTTGTGCCTTACCTACTTCTTTCTTCTCTTAGGCATGACCTTTGCTTGTTAGAGCTTGTTCCTTCCTCTGCCCTCTTTATACCTCCTTTCCTGGTCATACATGGCCTACCACTTGACAGCTTATCTTTTTTTTCCTATACCCCTTACCCCTTCTTTGTGATACATGAGTGGCATTTGAGGGCTTTTGCCTTCCTTCCTGACCCATTTTTTGCCCTGCTTACCAACATACTAGGCTTCTTGCTGGAGGGGTCATATTTTTCTGCATGGCCAAATTCCCTCTTCCTTCTAGTACATGGACTTCAATAGCTTTTCTCTTCCTTCCTTGCTTGTCTTAATGTCCTTGCATTTTGAGAGTGTTTACTATCCTCACTTGCTGTCACTAGTTTTCACTGACCATCTGGGTGGCGGCTTTGACTCTGCCCATTAGTTGATGATCATACTTGATTGTGCAGTAATTGTGTTAGCCTGCCTATGAAGTAGCTCAATTGCTCACATCTGGTAGAGACATTGTTAACATAGACATTGCATCAAATACGTCTGTATGGGGCCTTTTATGGTTTGACCCCTTACCAAATCTGGTAGAAAGGGGACTACCCAAAAACCTGGACTAGTTCATTCTTGATATTTTACTTGCCTTTATCCTAATGCACAAAATCCCAGAAAGATTCTCTTTGAACTTTGCAGGAAATTGGGTTACTGTTTGAGGGGGGTAAAACCCTACTGAAGCAGCTACAATTCTTGCCAGGGTGAAACACAAATAAACCATCAATTAGCATGTGCTTAAACCGCCGGTAGCTGGGCACAAAGCAGTCAGGCTCAATTTAGAGGCAATGTGTAAAGTACTTATGCAGCTCACAAACAGTATTAAAGTAAAAACACAACACAAGAAAAATCCCACACCAATTTAGAAAAATAAAGTAAATAAAAAAAAAATATTTGACACCAGAACAGCAAAAATCCAATCAGTAAAACTGGAGATATGCAATTTTAAAGATTTAGGTAAAAATAGTGCGTAGAGGCACAAAGCAAAACTGTGTTTCTCTCGCTACATCGAACTGGGATAAAGTCACAAGTTCAGGCTCACCGCGATAAAGAGTGCTGGCTGGATACAGGGACCAAGTTAGGCTAGCTGAACAAAGTAACTTCAATCCAGATTGCGGAGCTTTGTGAGGTCCATTTTTGAGTGTGCAGCGTGAAGTGGTGATTCCTAGTAGGTGTGGGTTGTGATGCGAGGCCCTGCGTTGAGGATGCACCCTGCAACAGCAGTTCTGAGGAGCTGTGGGGCTGTGATGCAAGGGCCTGCATTGAGTATACGTCGCGCAGCAGCAGCCTCTGAGGACCTGTGGGGTTGAGATGGGAGGTCTTGCGTCAAGAAATCACCATACAGTGGAGGCTCTGAGGAGCTGCAAGGTCCTGCGTCAGGGATGCATTGTACAGCGGCAGTTCAGATGTGATGCTGCAATGCGTCATGCTGCTGCGGTTCTATTTGGACCACAGCTCTGCTGGCAGAGCTTCTCCATGCTTATTTTTAAGGGTCCATGACTAGGTTGGGGCCATATGGGGGGCGTAAGACTCGCAGCAGACAAAGGCTAGGTGCTGGGTTCAACATGGTTAGAGCCTTTTCTGTCCCTGAGTCTGTAATCAGGAGGCCACTCAGAGTCTACCAAGGGATATATCACCTATAACTTTTCCTGTGTGCTATTTTCATTCCACAGAGCGTGCTGAAGTACGATATTTTATGTTGATTTGTATGTTTGTTTTTAACTGTTTTATCTGTTCTTTGATGCAGGCACAATTATAAATTAAAACTACTAACAGAACCATTATTCATATGATGTGTGTTTTGTTGGTGCACTTTAGGAATTGAATCGCCTGTTGCAGAGAAATTCAAAACACGTACTGGTGAAACCACGATGGCTGGAAGCATGTTTCTACAAACAGAAGAAAGTTAATCCAATGAAGTATCGGATAGATTTGACTGCAGTGTAAAACCATTGCTGTATGTGGCTGATGTTCCTGTGGTTTAGAAAAGCTGTACTTATCTAAATAAGATTATTTTATAACTAAATTTTTTTCAGAAGGTTATAAAAATGTTATTTTTCATTTCTTTTTTATAAATATATCTCTGTTTTATGTACTTTTTCCTCGGTGTCTCATTTCGGTGTTCAGATTAATTTATTGTGTGTGAATGGTTTGTTTTGAGATTGTTCTTTGATGTTATACAATTGAAATGTGTTCAGTGGGCAGGTATTCTTCTGAGTTGTGCGCAAAAGCACTGCCGGGTTCTCCATCACAGCTGTTCATACTGCTATTTAGGTGTTGTCTACTGACAACTTTTAGTTGTCAGTTGTCGAAAACCTTTTGTGGGCAATACCAATGCTTGCAGTGGTCTCTAGGGGAGGCCATTTCTTACCATTGATTACCTGTCCTGTGAGTCTCATTTGCTTGTATCTTATTATATGGCTTTCCTTCCTCATACTTCTTATATTGTTCCCTCGCCTGGGGAGTAGTTACTTAATCCTCGTTTCGTTGAATGACTTGTATCATTCCACTGCTAACATTCACAGAACTTGTTTTCTCTTTTTTTTTGTTTGCCACTCCAACAAAGCGCATGTGTTTTTTTGCTCTCCTTCACCTCTGCTGCTTCACCCTCATGCTCCCGCACCGTGCGCTCTCTGTTGCTCCCACCCACCAAAGCTCATCCACTGTTTACCCTGCCCTACCCCATCCCGCTCAGATTGTGTTTCTTTTATATATGTATATATATATATATATATTCGATGGCATGTGTAGCTGCAGATACACATGCTGTGCACTGTTCCTGCCATCTAGTGTTGGGCTCGGAGTGTTACAAGTTGTTTTTCTTCGAAGAAGTCTTTTCGAATCACGGGACCGAGTGACTTCTCCCTTTCGGCTCCATTGCGCATGGGCATCGACTCCATCTTAGATTGTTTTCTTTCCGCCATTGGGTTCAGACGTGTTCCTCTTTGCTCCGTTATTCGAATCGGAAAAAGACTAAAATCCACCGAAAAGCATTGGTATTGTTTGCAATCGGGAAACATCTTGCATCAACACCGACAAGACACAGCTTCGGTGGCCCTTCGGGGCTTCCACGCCCAGCCGGGGCCTGGTCGCCCGACCACAGAAGACGTTGAAGCCTAATGGACCAGACCCCTTTCTGTTTCTGCCCACATTGCCACGACAAGTATCCCTAAACAGACCAACATCGGGTCTGTAATCTGTGTTTGTCACCGGAGCACAGGGAAGATACTTGCGAGGCCTGCAAGTCCTTTCAATCGAAGAAGACCTTGAGGGATCGGAGAGCGAGACGGATGCAAATGGCATCAAAGTTCAGAGCACCTCGACGTCGAAGAAGAGGAGATGGCTATCTCCATCCAGGGTTCGGACTCAGACGACTCCAACGCAGACCGACCGCCTACAGCAGGCCAACACGTGAGTACGCCTGCCCCGACCCAAGCCCACAGTCAGCCTAAGAAGCATAAGGCCTCGGGGACACCACTGCCTGAAGGCCATGTCTCGACCCATAAAAAAACAAAGCGGTGACCAAGCAACACCTTCGGCACCGAAAAAGGCCAAAATAGTGCCAAATTCTTCAGACTCGAGCCGAGAACCCGGCATCGAAAAACCTCGACATCGACTTGTCGAGTCGACAGAGCCTCGAAAAAGTCTTTCAGAGCCTATGCCTTCCATCAGCATGGGCATTTCGGTGCCGAAAAAAACGGCTTCGGAGCCGAAAAAAGCCTCGTACACCGAGGAACATGGACTCTCTAAGCAACTAAAAGAGAGACACAGATTTGAGGAGGAACTTCAAATGGAGGAGTTTGATGAAACGCAGGCAAGGATACAGATCCATAAGGATACTCGGAAGATCCAAACTGCACCTCCTCTCAAATTAAAAAGGAAACTGGCTTGCCAGGGACGATCAGAGACTGAACAGCCGAAGGCTAAAGTGCCTAGGGAAAAATCGCCGTCTCGCCATTTTTCACCAGAACTTTCTCCTCCACAATCACCACAAATAACAGTGTCACCTCTTGCCACGCCCACTGCACAGTCACCCACACACACTGTGCAGTCGCAAGAGGATGCAGACCTCTACGATCCCCCTGTGTCGGACAGCAGCCCTGAGTGCTACCCTTTAAAGCCCTTTCCACTCGAGGATAGCACCTCATACACCCAAGTCTGGGCTAGGGCTGCTGCATTCCATAATGTACGCATGCACTCACAGCCACTGTAGGACGATTTTCTATTTAATACCTTGGCCTCCACGCATGCTTCCTACCAAAGTCTGCCTATGCTCCCAGGCATGCTTAAACATGCCCAACAAGTCTTCAAGGAGCCCGTGAAAGGAAGAGCCATTACACCATGGGTCGAAAAGAAATACAAGCCACCACCGTCAGACCCAGTGTTCATTACACAGCAGCTGCCCCCAAACTCTATCGTGGTTGGAGCTGCGAGAAAGAGAGCCAACTCGCAGTCATCTGGAGATGCACCACCTCCAGATAAGGAAAGTAGAAAGTTCAACGTGGCAGGATAAAGAGTAGCGTTACAAGCTGCCAATCAGTGGCGCATAGCAAACTCTCAAGCCCTCCTTGCACGATATGACCGAGCTCATTGGGACGAGATGAGCGATATCATCCAACATCTCCCCAATGAATACCAGAAACGGGCTCAGCAAGTGGTAGAGGAGAGACAAGCAATATCGAACAATCAGATATGTTCGGAATTAGATTCCGCTGACACTGCCGCAAGAACAGTGAACACAGCAGTCACAATTAGACAACATGCTTGGCTGAGATCCTCAGGGTTCAAACCGGAGATACAACAGGCGGTACTTAACATGCCATTCAATCAACAACAACTGTTTGGACCATAAGTGGACACAGCCATCGAGAAAATTAAGTAGGACACTGATACGGCGAAAAGCCATGCGCGCTCTACTCATCCCAATATAGAGAGACATTCAGGAAACCACAATATAGGGGAGGTTTCAGACAACAGCCTTCAGAAGCATCCACCTCTCAAACAAAACCCACCTACCAATCATAATATCAAAGAGGGGGATTTTGCAGCTCCTTCAGGGGACAATTTCCAAGGTGAAGGGGGAACTTTCAGCCCACTAAGCAGGCCACTAATAACAAGCAGTGACTTGCCCGTCAGCCTCCCCCCACCACACATCACCTGTGGGAGGAAGACTGAGATTTTACCACAAACATTGGTCAGACATAACCACGGACACATGGGTCCTATCAATTATCCAACATGGTTACTGTATAGAATTCACACATTTTCCTCCAGATATTCCCCCAAGAGCGCACAAACTGTTGGCACAACATCTGGAAATGTTACAAACTGAGGTGCAGGCACTATTAACAAAACAAGCTATAGAACTAGTACCTCACCAACAAAAAGGAACAGGGGTTTATTCCCTATATTTCCTTATCCCCAAAAAGGACAAAACACTAAGACCAATTTTAGATCTCAGGACTCTCAACCTATTCATCAAATCGGAACACTTCCACATGGTGACACTACAAGATGTAGTCCCATTACTAAAACAGGGAGAATACATGTCAACACTGGATTTAAAAGATGTGTATTTTCATATACCCATCCATCCGTCTCACAGAAAATACCTCAGGTTTGTCATACAAGGAAGGCATTACCAATTCAAAGTATTACCCTTCGGGATAACAACAGCCCCCAGAGTATTTACAAAATGCCTCGCAGTAGTAGCAGCCCATATAAGGAAACAACACATGCACGTATTCCCGTATCTCGACGATTGGCTAATAAAAGCCAATACTCAACAGCAGTGTCAACATCACACACGTTACGTAATAGATACCCTACACACACTAGGGTTTTCAATAAATTACCAAAAATCACACTTTCAACCAGCCCAAGTGCAACAATACTTGGGAGCAACACTCAAAAAGCGATTGCCAGTCCAAGCCCACAAAGGGTACAATCATTCCACACCATGGTACCAAAAATACAACCAAATCAGCACTACACAGTCAGATTTGTGATGAAACTCCTAGGCATGATGGCATCATGCATCGCAGTTGTCCCAAACGCACGGCTACACATGCGGCCTTACAGCAGTGCCTTGCAAAACAATGGACGCAGGCACAGGGTCAACTCCAAGATCTAGTGTTGATAGACCGCCTAACACACTATTCGCTTCAATGGTAGAACCCCGTAAATTTAAACAAAGGGTGGCCTTTTCAAGACCCTGTGCCTCACACCAGTCTCACAACAGATGCATCAATGATGGGGTGGGGAGCACACCTCAACAATCTCAATATACAAGGACAATGGGACAGTCAACAGAAAAAACTACACATAAATCACTTAGAGCTGCTAGCAGTCTTCCTAGCACTAAAAGCATTTCGACCTCTTCTAGCTCACAAACACATTCTTGTCAAAACAGACAATATGACAACAATGTACTACCTAAAGAAACAAGGGGGAACACACTCATCACAACTATGCCTCCTAGCAGAAAATATTTGGCATTGGGCAGTTCACAACAACATTTGCCTAATAGCGCAATATATTCCAGGCACTCACAATCAATTAGCGGACAATCTCAGTTGAGATCACCAGCAAACTCACGAGTGGGAAATACATCCCAGATACTACAAATTTACTTTCGCCAGAGGGGGACACCAGACATAGATCTGTTTACCACAAAACAAAATGCAAAATGCCAAAACTTTGCGTCCAGATACCCACACCCTCAGTCCAAGGGCAATGCTCTATGGATCAATTGGTCAGGGATATTTGCTTACGCTTTTGCCCCTCTCCCACTCATTCCTTTTCTAGTCAACAAACTGAGTCAAAACAAACTCAAACTAATACTCATAGCACCAACGTGGGCACGCCAACCTTGGTACACCACACTGTTGGACCTCTCTGTACTACCTCACATCAAACTTCCAAACAGACCAGACCTGTTAACACAACACAAACAACAGATCAGGCACCCAAATCCTGCGACGCTCAACCTAGCAATTTGGCTCCTCAAGTCTTAGAGTTTGGCTATCGAAATCTTCCAAATGAGTGTATGGAAGTCATTAAACAGGCAAGGAAACCTACCACCAGGCATTGCTATGCTAATAAATGGAAAAGGTTTGTTTTCTACTGCCAAGCAAAACACATCACACCGTTAGATGCCTCCATACAAGACATCGTAGGTTATTTATTACACCTACAAAAAGCAAATCTTGCTTTTTCTTCCATCAAAATACATCTCACTGCAATCTCTGCTTACTTGCAGATTAAACACACAAAATCACTATTTAGAATACCAGTCATTAAAGCCTTTATGGAAGGACTGAAAAGGATCATACCTCCAAGAACCCCACCAGTACCATCGTGGAATCTTGATATTGTACTTACACGACTCATGGGTCCACCCTTTGAACCCATGCATTCTTGCCAAATCCAATTCTTTACCTGGAAGGTGGCATTTCTAGTAGCTATCACTTCACTACGAAGAGTTAGTGAAATACAAGCGTTAACTATTGAAGAACCCTTTATACAAGTACACAAACATAAAATAGTTCTCCTCACAAATCCCAAATTTCTGTCAAAAGTCATTTCACCGTTTCATTTAAACCAAACTGTTGAGCTCCCAGTCTTCTTCCCACAGCCAGACTCAGTAGCAGAAAGAACACTGCATACATTAGATATTAAAAGAGCACTAATGTACTATTTAGACAGAACAAAACCATTTCGCAAAACTAAATAATTGTTTGTTGCTTTCCAAAAAACCCATGCTGGTAATCCTATATCCAAACAGGGCATAGCCAGATAGATAGTCAAATGCATACAAACTTGATACCTAAAAGCTAAAAGAGAGCTACTCATTACACCAAAGGCACACTCCACTAGAAAGAAAGAAGCAACAATGGCCTTTCTAGGTAACATACCAATGACAGAGATTTGTAAGGCAGCCACTTGGTCCACACCTCATACGTTTACCAAACCCTACTGTGTAGATGTGTTAGCAACACAACAAGTCACAGTAGGACAGGCTGTACTAAGAACATTATTTCAAACAACTTTCACTTGTACAGGCTGACCACCGCTTTTGGGAGGATTACTGCTTTGTAGTCTATGCACAGCATGTGTATCTGCAGCTACACATGTTATTGAACGAAAAATGTCACTTACCCAGTGTACATCTGTTTGTGGCATGTTCCGCTGCAGATTGACATGCGCCCTCCCACCTCCCCGGGAGCCTGTAGCCGTTTAAGTTGCAATTTGAATTTGTATATATATGTAAATAAACATTCCTTTAGCAAACTATGTACATACATTGCATGGACATCTTTACTATTCTCATTCTACCACTCCTACCTCACCCTATGCGGGAAAACAATCTAAGATGGAGTCTATGCCCATGCGCAATGGAGCCGAAAGGGAGGAGTCACTTGGTCCTGTGACTCGAAAATACTTCTTTGAAGAAAAACAACTTTTAACACTCCGAGCCCAACACTAGATGGCAGGAACAGTGCCCAGCATGTGAATCTGCAGCGGAACATGCCACGAACAGATGTACACTGGGTAAGTGACATTTTTTATATATATATATATATATATATGGTGCACAACCCAAGGCCTGCCATCGACAGTGTGCTGCCAGGCCCCTCTTTTCTGTAACATTTTTAGAGCACTTTCTACATTTTTTAAATTACCACTTCGATTGACGTCTACTATCATTGATCGGTAAATTAAAATGAAAATAAAATTGCTGCTGAGTCATAATGCATACACACGCATGCATGGTGACGTGCTCGCTTTTACATCATTTTGTGGTTTGGCCGCTGTAATGTCATGATGCATATGTGCACATGCATGCTTATTTACCATTGTGTATCTTAGCTTTTGTATATTGCCGATGCTGTTCCACTTTGACAAAGTTTTTTATCAATGCCGAACAGCTTTGGCAAAAAGCTTTGACAAATCCAAAAGTCAAGTAATGCCACTGAAAGGCGTGGCTCATTTTCTTTCCCAGTGCTTGTTAGAAAACACGGCAGCAATAACCAGGCACTTTTGAGAACAACAAATTTATTTCTCAAATGCCATAAATGTAACATATAAACCAGACTGAAACCTTCAAATTGCATCTGAGTTTTAGGACGTTTGGTTGTAAATTCTGGAGTGAGACCTTGATATCTTCATTGGAAAACTCGAAAGTGAAGGATAAAGCACCTAAATAAGTAAAGCAAACACCGAGAAACTCAGAAAGGCTTTGTGACAGTTTCACCATTGGTTTGCCATTTTAGATCCATTGGAAGATTCCTTATGACATAAAATAGGGATTGCAAGCTACATCCTAGGACTGTGATCTTTTAATGCTTGAAATACTACGTCCTATACAGTAACACTAACGATTGCTTAGGCATGACCACTGTGTATGTTGCAGTGAGGTAGATTTCAGTGAGTTCCCTTGAGCACTAAAGTTATTTTGGTTACAAGTAATTACATTCTACACACCGAATCGCCTCTACATGCAGGTCCCTAAGCATTTGAAAATATCTCAATGGGTAATCGATAATTCACTGCCTGACTGTGATTTAGAGGCTATGAATGATGGAGAATTCAGGGCCTTGTTGCCCGGCAAGCTCCCTGAGTTTCTTAGTTTCTCAATGGCCTTGGAAATGTGTGCTCAGCAGAAAAGAGCTCGCCAGGTTTTCCTCACTATAGGAAGGGGCAACACGAATTATTTCAATTAAGGTTTAGGGGAAGTTTGTAAAGTCTGGACGTCCCAAAAGGAAAACGAAGGAAGCAGAGGCACTGCTTACAAAAATAATATACAGTTGACGCAGCAGAGCAGTTAGATAAAATGTTGTTCCTAGTTTCTAGCCGCTTTATCAGTGAATACAATACTTTTGGGGGGAGGTCCTTTTCTGTACAGACATTAAAGAGAGTAAGCCTCATCAAACTTCTTGAGGAACTCAGAAAAGCAAAACAGATCTACTCCCGAAATCATAATTCTGTGTACTTTGCAGACTTCAGGTCACCTTGGTTTGTATATGCTGTGCACGAAACTGTCACTTGCAAACCCTTAGCATATTGTGTCTAGCATAAGACGCTGCTACATGCCACTGCATCAAGTCTGGAGCAACTTTCCAGGTGTAACGTACAACACCAAAACACTCCACTCATAGTTGACACTACAGCCAGCACCATCTCGTAATCTTGTCCAACAAATGGAGTTGTTTCCTCCTACTCGGCCCTTATACATGCCCTTTGGGGCCTCATCAGGAGGCAGGGCTGTACTATAGAAGAGCTACAGTACAATACAACTTCAGTAGCTCACAGGGTAGAAATACCTTCTGTTGGGGCGCTATGCCATCTGCATGGTGAGCTGCATGTACCACTTGCCTAAGTGCCTTAGTGCATGTGAAAGTAATATCCTGACCTTTACTTTGACCCTGGTGTCACACTAATTTAGTGTGTGCACAGAGGCCCAGTCCTGTCCCTGCTCACAGAAGATCCAGAATCTGTTCTGTGTTCTGAAGGGTGTACCAAGCATGCCCTTATAGTGGGCAGACTGTGTATGAAATATACAAAAGGTAACGAGAGGAGTACTTGCAATTAATATAACCATGGCAAACACTCTGGGTAGCGTTCTATCTCATCAATTGTCGTCCACTGTGCCACTCTAGACGGAGGCCCACCTTAAGCAAAGCAGTACCCATCCTGCTACTCATGGGAACAGTCCATTCCTATCTTCAAGACAAGGCCCTTTCAAGAAGGGACCACAAGCCACCCTGAATCGGTTTCGGCTTAATTAGGCCTCGTCACTGAACTATAGCTTGGATCCTGTGACAGAGCAAGCAAGGAACCCAGGACCATCCATACCGTAGGCCAATTATCGCATTACATAAAACACACAAAAGTTGATGTAAGGAATGCTTGCAAATAGTGGAACCACATGCAATCGCTCTGAGTAGCTGTCAGAACTTCTTTCTGAGAGGCACAGTGCACAGGAGCTACTTGGCCCAACAGTGGTGTTTGATGTTTTTTATTCCTCATTTCCCGGGGCTCCATTTGTTTTGGATTCCGGATAACTGGGCCAAGTACCCCTTTTGCACTTGACTCTCGAAGTGTGTGTGGTTTGAGCAGTCCAAACCTACCTTGGGAGGGGGTGGATGGATACAAATTAATGGACACAGATACACAACATGCAGAGCAAGCAGCAATAAAACATTGTCCAGCCAAATTCTCATGTTTATGAAAAAAGAGAAGTATTTTATTTCTGCTGCTTACCCACTCAAAGGAAGAATACGACATTCACAAAAAACTACACAGTCCTCCTGAGATTGGGGTTCTGGTGTCTATTTGGTGGTCCCTTGCCTCACTCACACCTCACGTTATTGATCATGGTTATTTCCGATTCACTGTTAATAACATTCGAGGTGTGCCCCACTAGTAGTCAGAGTCTCAAGAGTCCACTGCAACTCAAATTTAAAGTCAATAGTGTTCCAGCACAAACAAGCCCAAATTAGCAGCAAGTTCCCCCAGTGCTGTGAGGCCCAAAACAAGTCTTACCTGCACCGGCAATGACTGTGGCTTGTTCTTCTCCCACACTTTTCCAGCAGGGGGAAGAACAAGGTGCTGCTGTTGATTCCCTTTGACATACGGGGGTCACTGCAACTCACTGTCCACAGGCTCAGGCCTGATCAGTATGGTAAAGTTATCCACAGCGGCCCTTCCTGGCATCCGGGGTCGCCGCATCACCACTGCACAAGGCTTTAGGCCTAGCTGCACCACAGTCTTTTCCTCGGCTGCCGCTCCTGGCATACAGGGTTGCCACACTTCTTCTACACAACTGCATAGCAGTCTGTCTTTTCCTTAGTGGCCCCTCAGGCATGTAGGGTCAGTGCACCACTACTGCACAATGCTTCTGCCCTTACTGCACCACAGCCTTTCACACATCTTCACTGCAGCCGCATCCTATAATATGGGGTTACCGACTCAGTCCTGCACAGAGGCAGTGACCCGATCGGTGTAGCAGCCATTTTCTCCCACTCACACCGGAGTCCTTTTGACAGGGCTCCCCACTGGACCTCACCCCTACCAAAGCTGTCCTCACTGGTCTTGGAAAGGAGGCATACGCTGGTGTCCCAAGGCAGGTGGCTTTGGTTTCCCTGGGTGATGTCCTTTCACCCAGCAGGAAGACTAGCAGACCTTGACCTCCAGTCCTTGTTGCAGGCAGAAAACCTGCAGAGCTTCTTTGCAGTCTGTCTGGCTGCTTGGCAGATGACAACCTCCCCTTCTTAAATGTCCATTTCCAGACACCAAATGTGATTTAGCGTCCCAGTCTTTGAAGTTTTATGTTGGGGTTCTGAATCTTTTGAAGTACGTACTCTGTGCTCTCTGTGTAAACTGTATGTGTCATTGGCTTTTCCATGATTGGCATATTTGATTTACTAGTAAGTCCATAGTAGAGTGTGCTGGAAGTGCCCACGGCCTGTAAATCAAATGCTACTAGAGGGCCTGCAGCACTGGTTGTGCCACCCATACAAGTAGCTCTGTTTACAGGGCTCACACCTGGCACTACAGTGCCTTTATGTGCACTTTTAAACTGCCAATTCTACCTGGCAAGTGTACCCACTTGCCAGGCCCACACGTTCCATTTTTGTACATGTAAGGCACCCCTAAGGTCGGCCCTAGGTAGCCCCATGGGCAGGGTGGAGTTTATGTTAAAGGTAGGACATGTACTGATGTGTTTTACGTGTCCTGACAGCAAACTACTGCCAAATTCGGTTTTCACTCTTTCAAGGCCTATCTCTCTCATAGGTTAACATGGGGACTGCCTTCAGATATCTCTTTATTGTAGTTTCCCATTGGGAGCAGATAGAGATATGGAGTTTGGGGTATCTGAACTCACAATTTACAAGTACATACTTTGGCAAAGTTGCTTTTTTAGACTGTCAGTTTGAAAATGTCACTTTTAGAAAGTGGGTATTTTCTTGCTTAATCATTCTGTGCCTCTTCCTTCCTGTGGAATCCATGTCTGGGTCAGACTGACAGTTGGGCTGTTGAGGATTCCCTCTAGACAGTGACACAGAGAGAGCTGGGGTGTAGCCTGCATATCCTGATGAGTCTCCTGGGCTAGAGTGGGGAGGGAGGACCTGACACTTCCACCTCAAAGGGCTGTGTCTGTCCTACACATACAGTCTCCAACCCCCTGATGTGTGTCTGGGGCCAGGCCTGGGCAAGGCAGGATCTTGTGAACGACAGAGACTTTCCTTTGAAGTTTGCCTACTTCAAAAGCAGAAAAGAGTATTAGTAGTGGACCCAAAACCCCAGACTTTTAGATTACTTCTGGATCAAGAGGTCACAGACTCAGTCTGCCCAGGAGAACAGCTGAAGAGCTGGAGGAGGAGTACTGCCCCTTTGCCTGTGATTGTGCTTTCCTGGGTTGGCCTGCAGTTCTGCTTCTGCCCTAGAGAGGACAAAGACTGGACTTTGCTGTGTCTTCCTGCTTGTGAAGTGTCTCTAAGGGCTTGGACTGAGCTTGCCCCCTGTTTTGAAGTCTCAGGGCCATCAAAGACGTCATCTACCAGCACCTGGACTCTCTTGCTGAGTCTCCTACCCTGCCAAGTGGTGCCCAATCCAGTCCCTTGGCCCTTGAAATGAGAAGCTGGTGAAACCAAGAGTAAAATTCGTGCAGAGAAAAATCAATGCAGCACCTGCTTCGTGGCTGAAAATCGACTCGCCACCTGCATCGCGGGTGGAAAATCAACACAACACCCGCTGGCGGCTGCCAAAATCGATGCATCACCCATGCAGCGCGGCTGTTCACCACCCTGTGCCAGAATTTCGCATGGATCGTCGCTGGTTGTCAAAACCACAGAAAACCTGCGAGGATCTGAGGTTGCCTGTCTGTAAATCAACACATCGCTCTTCTGTGGGAAAGAGAAACAACGCATAGCCTACCCACCGGGAGAAGAAACGACATAAGGCCTCACTTGTGAGTCAGGAATCAATGCATCGCTGACTTTTCTGAAACATGCTCGCTCTTGCAGCTTTATTTTTGATGCAAACCAGGCACTTTGTGTAAAAGCAATGCATCCATTGATTTCTATGGATTAAGACTATTTTTAACTTTAGAAATTCATGACTTTGCTTGGGTATGTTGGATTTCTGTTGGTTTTGTCTTGTTTGATTTAGATAAATATTGGATATTTTTCTAAACAGGTTTTGTCACTTTTGTGGTATTTTCACTGTATTACTCTGTGTGTTGGTACAAATACTTTACACATTGCCTTTGAGATAAGCCTGACTGCTTGTGCCAAGCTACCAAGGGGGTGAGCAGGGTTTGTCTTAGAAGTGTAACTCCCTTACCCTGACTACAGTGAGGGTCCCTGCTTGGACTGAG
The DNA here is from genome assembly GCF_031143425.1 of Pleurodeles waltl. Taxonomy (NCBI): domain Eukaryota; kingdom Metazoa; phylum Chordata; class Amphibia; order Caudata; family Salamandridae; genus Pleurodeles; species Pleurodeles waltl. The sequence goes on along the minus strand of NC_090447.1, from coordinate 312,992,636 downwards.
TGCAAACTGACTAACAACCAGAGACCCCCATTTGAAACAAGTACCATTAACAGGCACACAAACACCCAGTGTATGTATACAGCAAACACCATCTACATATACTGAATCCTCCATATACTGTATCGTTTAGAGGCACACATACAGCACTTACATCTAATGTGTGCACTACCCAGCACTGTATCATTTTTGTATTGTACCACTCATAGGCACGCATACATCTACCATATACGTTTAAAATGCACGCACTATTCCCTTTATGCATAGTATCACTTGCAGGCACACACACCCAGCACATGCATTTATCCTGCACGCACTGTACAACACAACATCCTTCAGGTACTGTACCTCTTATAGGCACATGTACATTCAGTGCATGCATACACCATGCACACACTACTCAGTGCTGCATTATTCCTGTATTGCACCCTCCCCAGTCACACAGGCACCCAGCACAGATACACCACTTCTGTGCTGCACAGCACTTCACACCAACCTGATCTAAGCCAGAAGTGATATAAGCACACAGCAGCAGAACTTTAAAAAGTGAGTCAGTCTGTATGCCTCACTCCAGTGACACAAGTTTAAAAAGTTATTTTCATTGCTACTGATCACTACACGGTATGCTGCCACTCCTGCGCTGGAGCTGCCTAACTCCTGCTGAAAGCAACAGCCTTCCACCACTATGGGGGTAGCGGTTTGGGCGCTATCCAAGGTCTGATTATAAGCATTAGGGATCCAGTCATCTGCACAGTTGGACACTGAGGGTAATGGTGCACGTCCAGTACCATGTAGAGGACCTTTCCATCCCAGCAGTAGCATTCCAACCCATCAGTGATTGTCAGTGGTTAGACTATTTGCAAGGGTATGCCCAGATGTGGGTTGCTTGCTCGCTGTGCCACAAGATCCAAGCCACAACTCAATGATGAGGCCTAATAAAGTCGAAATCGGCCTAGGGTTGCCTCTGTTCTGTTTTGGGGAGAGCCTCATCTGGCAGTTCGGAATGGATTGTTCCTATGAGGTGCAGGACAAGTACTGATTTGCATAACTTGGCCCTCATTTGCAGAAGGTGGACTTCTGTCTAGAGTGGCACGTTGGCCGAAAAACTGTAAGAAATTAGCTTGATATTTGCAGATATACAATTTGGCAATTGAAACCACATTTTATCACTTTCTCTTGCACATCATCCTACTGTAATCACAGTATGTAAAACACCCAGTTTGTTTTTATTTCACACAATTCAATATCAGCCTAGAACATCTACTTCAACATGGCATTTTTTTTTTCTCAACTTTGGTATATGATGTGTTTACCTAATTGGTGATTTCCTCTCTCTTCAGCGACTCGTGCCAGACTAAATTCTCAGCTTTGTACAAAGGCTTAGGAAATGGGCTTTCTCTGGAGAATTTGGAAACTAGCTCTCCTTCTAGTCGTCTCTCCTGTCAGCTCACAGGTTTCAAGCTGTCCCGACACTCCAGCTGCTCTCTTGCTCTGGCTGCCAACTCTATCAGTTGACCTCCACAAACTGACCTTGTCTCGTGTGTTGGTCTTGTTTCGTGTGTTGGTCATCTAGATCTTCCTCCTGCAGGGGCGGCTCCTTCGCTAGGGTGGAGGAGCGTCACCCCGTACTCCCCCTTTCACCAGCAGCAGCAGCTGCAAACCCTTTAATACAAAATGATAATAAACATTGTTTATTAGCATTTTGTATTAAAAGGGGCGGGGCAACGGACTGTGGCGCGCACTGAGAGGAGTGCACTGTGCACTCCTCTCAGTGTGCATGTGTGTTTGGCCAGCGACCTCAGGCTGGCCAAACACACATGCGCAGTGTGCTCTATTGAGCCCGGCACTGTGTTGCCAGGCTGGATAGAATAGGCGCAGGCTCCCAACCAATCCCAACACTGCTCTAAGCAGCATCTGGACTGGCCGCAGGGCAGGTTGGGAGCCTGTGCCTGCAGTCGACTGTGGAGAAGGGGAGCAGTGCGGGCGGCACAAAATTAAGGTAAAGTTTTGTGTGTTTTTTTTTTTTTATATGTATCTTTTTTAATTATTATTTCTCACCCCTGGCCCACCCTGCCCGTTTTCCCTGCCACAAGCCCCCACTGGCCTCCTGTTATAATGAACTGTTTTTTCTGTGTCAGAAGTGGTGGTATTGGTTAAAAAATTGAGATACACAATAATCCTGGAATCAGTCGAAAACTAACTTTCATCACTGAGGAATGTTTGGCCATCATCCTCCTGTGTTACTTCGTTCACAAAGGATTGTGGATTAGCACGTCTCAAAAACCATGATCGCTACGTCAAGCTATCTAATATATGAATAAAATTCAGAGTCTCCATGCGTGCCAAATAACTTTGTTTTTCATGTTTTAATAGCTTGAGGATTTGAGCCTTAGAACTCCACAATTGGGGAAGGAAATCTGCACCACTCGGCCCTAGATAAAACATTTTCATGCCACGATTCCTCTCCAGCTTGACTACACTGCCTGTGGGGACGGTATACAATGAGCACAATAGGGAAACTAGGGCCATGACCCCTCCTCCCTTGGATTCACTTTTTAATAACAAATTCATCCAGAAAGTGCACTTTTAAATGCTAGTATACACACTCTAATTAGGAATGGTATAATGTGGAAGTGCATCTTTTCCTCTGCAAAAACATGCTACTTTCCCTAGCAATTCAGGCCCGTGTGACTTCTGAGCCAACTCTGTCAGATGATCCTATTTAGAATAAAGATTTTCGCTTGATGTGGGAGAAATATAAATAATCCCATACTTAACGAAATCCTTTGTGTAGGGTATGATCCAGCGTAATGTACTCCTAGAACAGACTTTCCCTATGATGCTCAGAGGGTTTTCCACCACAGCTGAACCTAGAGGGTTTGAGTGCTGTGCCCTACACCTTAGATTGCATTGAGGCTCCAGCAAACAGTATTACAATTTAGCTTGCTCCGAGCTGTCACATAGGCAGGCTTGTACTGTGGCATCCAGGGCTGATGCTGATAGGTCAGTACAACGTGTCAAAAAACAGTTACTTGTGATACTCATTTAATCAGACACAAAAAAAACAATAGGGAGTCATTGCCGTCCAAAATTTTGGAGCACCATGTGCTTCCTTACCCAACATTGTTACTAGAAATGTCACACGTTAATTCACTGCCGTGCTGATTTATTTAAGAAAATATTTATTAAAATATTTGAATACAACACAGCAACTAAATCTTGCTGCACTGATTTGCATCAATGAGAGGGATCAGCGCTGACTAGGGGGATAGCACCGCCCATCCATATCTACTAAAATATGGCGCATCTGCTCTCTTCCCCAGTCCGACATACAAACTGGCTGCCTTGCGTCACGTACATACATATGCACTACAGTGCAAAGGTTTGGCCATGATCTCTAGCATAGATTTTGTAGTGGAAGTGTAGCCTTCCAGCACAGAAAAAAATATGCCTGGACAAACGTTTTACACATGGACATGTCGTGTACACTACAACACATGCAATATGAGAAAAGTTAAGAACAATTTAAAGATTTCTCCTACTTGGCAGCTCCTCAAGCAGATGTTTTTTTGCGCAAGACTCTTCTATTAGCTAAGGCTTTC